>NC_070590.1:862824-872824 GCF_027409825.1 Scomber japonicus
AGAGGAGGAGGAGGAGAAGAGGAAGAGAAGGAAGAAGAGGAGGAGGAGAAGCAGGAGGAAGAAGAGGAAGAGGAAGAAGAGGAGGAGGAGGAGGAGTAGGAGGAAGAAGAGGAAGAGGAGGAGGAGGAAGAGGAGAGAGGAGGAAGAGGAGGAGGTGCAGGAGGAGGACATTAACCCTCGCTGATAGAAGAAGAGTCATGTTAAAAGCTTTTAGACTCTGACAGACAGCTGACTCCTCGTCATGTGACCCAGAACACACACACACTGTAACACACATACACACACACACACACACACACACACTGAGATATGGAAGTGTAACATGTTTGTGTGTGTGTGAGAGAGAGTGAGTGTGTGAGAGAGAGTGTGTGTGTGTGTGTGTGTGTGTGAGAGTGTGTGTGTGAGAGAGAGTGTGTGTGTGAGAGTGTGTGTGTGAGAGAGAGTGTGTGTGTGAGAGAGAGTGAGTGTGAGAGTGTGTTACAGTGTGTGTGTGTGTGTGTGAGAGTGTGTGTGTGTGTGTGTGAGAGTGTGTGTGTGAGAGAGAGTGTGTGTGTGTGTGTGTGTGTGTGAGAGTGTGTGTGTGAGAGAGAGTGTGTGTGAGAGAGAGTGTGTGTGTGTGTGTGTGAGTGTGTGAGAGTGTGTTACAGTGTGTTTGTGAGAGTGTGTTACAGTATGTGTGTATGTGTGTGTGTGTTGTTTATTCAGTGAGAGCTTTATAGAGTTTATAAGGTTGGATCTTTATAAAGAGGGTTAGTGTTAGTGTTAGCTCTCTGGAGATTAACCATGAGTCAGCTGATTATTAATGATTACAGCTAGCTCTCTCTCAAACATTGAAAGTTAAATGCTTCCAAACCCAGAGGAACTTGAACGCAGCACGAAGAAACATCATGAGCTCGCTGACTCAGTTAAACTCACATTAATTGTCTGAGTGGTTGCCGCGGTGATCCCCATGGTGTGTGTGTGTGTGTGTGTGTGTGTGTGTGTGTGTGTGTGTGTGTGTGTGTGTGTGTGTAATGGTGTGTGCTGCGATGAGTGTTTGCTCAGATGTTGAAGGTGAGAAGGCGTTACCATGGCGACTGTCAGCCGGTCGCTGTGACGTCGGCGGCGGGTTTGAGTCGTGATGTAATCTGGTTGCCATGACGTCGGCGCTCTCATTGGCCGGTGCGTGTGACGGCGGCTAACTCACTGCTGTGTGGTTGTTAGGGGGTGGTTGATGCGGTTGCCACGGTAACCAGAGAGTTAGTTGATGAACACTGTGAAGGAAGGAAGTTCAGACTTTTAACTTATCATTAATAATGATGTGTGTGTGTGTGTGTGTGTGTGTGTGTGTGTGTGTGTGTGTGTGTGTGTGGGAGCGCGCGTGTGTGTGTGTGTGTGTGTGTTACTGTGTGTGTGTCTGTGTCTGTGTGTGTGTGTGTGTGTGTGTGTGTGTGTGTGTGTGTGTGTGTGTGTGAGTGTGTGTGAGTGTGTTACAGTGTGTGTGCATGTGTGTGTGTTACAGTGTGTGTGTGTGTGTGTGTGTGTGTGTTACAGTGTGTTACAGTGTGTGTGTGTGTGTGTGTTACAGTGTGTTACAGTGTGTGTGTGTGTGTGTGTTACAGTGTGTTACAGTGTGTGTGTGTGTGTGTGTGTGTGTGTGTGTGTGTGTGTGTGTGTGTGTGTGTGTGTGTGTGTGTGTGTGTGTGTGTGTGTGTTACAGTGTGTGTGTGAGTGTGTGTGTTACAGTGTGTGTGTGTGTGTGTGTGTGTGTGTGTGTGTGTGTGTGTGTCCTCTCTATTATCTGCAGCTCTGACTCTGGTCCAGCTGCTCTGTCAGCAAACACTGAACCAAGGTTGGCTGCAGCTCGTCCTGCTGCTGCAGATACACAATAAAATACACACACTGTAACACACACACACACACACACACACACACACACACACACACACACACACACACACACTGTAACACACACACACTCTAACACACACACACACACAGTGTTACAGTGTAACACACACACCGTGTAAAACACTAACACACACACACACTGTAACACACACACACACACAAACACTAACACACAGTGTTACAGTGTAACACACACACACACACACACACACCGTGTAACACACACACACTCTAACACACACACACACACACACACACACACACCGTGTAACACACACAAACACTAACACACAGTGTAACACACACACACACACACACACACCGTGTAACACACACACCGTGTAACACACACACACACACACCGTGTAACACACACACACTCTAACACACACACACACACACACACACCGTGTAACACACACACCGTGTAACACACACACACACACACACACTAACACGAGGTTGAATCTATGATAAAGGAGAGAAATGAACTAACAGAATAAATCATCAGTAACTATAGAAACATGAAACTCACTCAGTGAATCAACAGGAAGCTGCAGACAATCAGCTGATCGTAACATCATGACGTCACCCGTTGGTTTGATGACTGCTGCTCAGAAGCCATCTTGAAAAGTTCAGGTGCATGCTGGGAAAAATAAAAACACAGGTTCTACTTATATGGGCATGAGGCGGAGCCATGGGCGGAGCCAACGGCAGATATAAAATCAGGGAGGCCAAAATGTCCCAAATGAACATCATACTGCATTGAAGAAGGCTTTAAACTAGCGATTGAGACCATAAACACATTTTGAAAACGTTTACTGAGGTTAGAAATCAAGTGAGAAGTTGGTGAATTCTCCATTGACTTGTATAGAGACGGTCGCCCCCTGGTGGCCTTTTGATAGGATGCAGCTCTAAGTTACTTCTCCATTGACTTGTATAGAGACGGTCGCCCCCTGGTGGCCTTTTGATAGAATGCAGCTCTAAGTTACTTCTCCATTGACTTGTATAGAGAAGGTCGCCCCCTGGTGGCCTTTTGATAGGATGCAGCTCTAAGTTACTTCTCCATTGACTTGTATAGAGACGGTCGCCCCCTGGTGGCCTTTTGATAGAATGCAGCTCTAAGTTACTTCCTGGTTGGACCGGAGCTCCCTGCCTGTTTATCACCAGGTGAGCCTGTTAGGTTGAGCCAGGTAGGCCCCGCCCATCTATTGTGTAAGCCCCGCCCACTTGGCCAGGTGGGAGGGTTTTCCACACACACTTCTATATTTTCTGACACACTAACCAAACTGTAACAAAATAATAAAACATTGGATGTTTATTTATTAACAGTAATATAAATATGAAGCTCTGCAGGAAGTTTACTGTGTGTGTGTGTGTGTGTGTGTGTGTGTGTGTGTGTGTGTGTGTGTGTGTGGAGAAGTTTAACACAGTCTAACCATGGATGCAGAAGGAGTCACATATAAACTACAGAGCTGAGTTACTGCAGTCAGCCTTAACACACACACACACACACACACACACACACACACACACACACACACACACACACACACACACACACACACACACACACACACACACACACACACACACACACACACACACACACACATATACACACACACACACACACACACACACACACACATTTGTAAATAACATATAGAATATTAATTTGGGAGCAATGACATCATCGTCGTCATCCTGTGAGTTTAATAATATCTGATTGTGTTTTAATGACTCGGCTTATTCACACTTATTGTTTCTGTGTGTGTGTGTGTGTGTGTGTGTGTGTGTGTGTGTGTGTGTGTGTGTGTGTGTGTGTGTGTGTGTGTGTGTGTGATTGTGTTCAATGACTCGGCTTATTCACACTTATTGTTTCAGTCTGTGTGAAACATGAAGGAATAAAAAGGGTTGAGTGAAGCTTCCTGAAACACAATCACACACACACACACACACACACACACACACACACACACACACACACACACACACACACACACACACACAGAGACACACACACAGAGACACACACACACACAGACACACACACACACAGACACACACACACACACACACACACACACACACACACACACACACACACACAATCACACACAGAGACACACACACACACACACACACACACACAGACACACACACAGAGACACACACACACACACACACAGACACACAGACACACAGACACACACACACACACACAGACACACAGACACACACATCTAAAACAGAGCTCCAGCTGATTGGAGCCAAAAACAAGACGTGAATACATGAAACGTTAAATTATGAGGAAATAATCCAAAAGGAAAATAAAACATAAAGAGGATCAGATAGAAATACACAAGTTATTTAAGTTCATCCTTCCTCCCTTCCTCCCTCCTTTCCTCCCTCCCTCCCTTCCTTCCTTGACTTGAACACAACAGGAGAGTTAAGTGAATCCTTCCTCCCTCCCTTCCTCCCTTCCTTCCTTGACTTGAACACAACAGGAGGGTTAAGTGAATCCTTCCTCCTGGCACTAAACGTCTTCCGTATTTAAAACATTTCATCCAAACTGAGTTCATAGTTATCAGATATAAAGGTTTGGAGCCAGAGCTGCAGGGAGGAAGGAAGGGAGGAAGGAAGGGAGGAAGGAAGGGAGGAAGGAAGGGAGGAAGGGTTAGACCAGAGGAGTCAAACTCAACTTCATTCAAGGGCCACATACATGTGGGCTGGACCGAGGGCTGGGCAATATATTGATATATATCGATATCGTGATATGAGACTAGATATCGTCTTAGATTTCGGGTATCGTAATATCGTGATATGTCATCAGAGTTGTCTCTTCCTGCTTTTAAATGTTGCATTACTGTAAAAACGTGTACTTTTCTGAACTTACCAAACTCTTCTAGCTGTTCTGTTATTTACTTTTTACTCACTTTGTCATTATAACCACATTACCGATGATGATTTATCAAACATTTCATCATGGAAATATTTAGTGAAAGCATCAAGAGTCATCTCTACATTATCGTTGCAATATCGATATCGAGGTATTTGGTCAAATATATCGTGATACTTGATTTTGTCCATATCGCCCAGCCCTAGCTGGACCATTAAAAAGAGGGAAGGAAGGAAGGAAGGAAGGAACAAAGAAAGGAAAAATGAAGGTAGGGAGGACAGATGGAAGGAAGGAAGGAAGGAAGTAACAAAGAAAGGAAAAATGAAGGTAGGGAGGACAGATGGAAGGAAGGAAGGAAGGAAGTAACAAAGAAAGGAAAAATGAAGGTAGGGAGGACAGATGGAAGGAAGGAAGGAAGGAAGTAACAAAGAAAGGAAAAATGAAGGTAGGGAGGACAGATGGAAGGAAGGAAGGAAGGAAGTAACAAAGAAAGGAAAAAGGGAAGGTAGGAAGGAGAGATGGAGAGATGGAAGGAAGAAAAAGAACACAGTGGGCCGGACCGCAGCCCTTGGGGGGCCGTATCTGGCCCCCGGGCCGCATGTTTGACACCCCTGGTTTAGATGAACTCAGAGAAGGTGAAGTCAGTAATGAGCTGCTGTGACCTTTGACCTGTGAGCAGCTTGTTTCCATAGAAGGAGGCGAGTCTGACACACAGTGAAGAAGTGAGGAAGAGGGAGGAAGGGAGAGAGGAAGGAAGGAAGGAAGGAAGGAAGGAAGGGAGGGAGGAAGGAAGGAAGGAAGGAAGGAAGGGAGGAAAGAAGGAAGGGAGGAAGGAACCTGGACCTGTGAGCAGCTTATTTCCATAGAAGGAGGCGAGCAGCAGACACACAGTGAAGAAGGGAAGAAGCTCAAAGTGAAGGAATGAACATTAAACTGTCAGCACACGTATTAAAACACGCTGAATGTCCCTTTAATTCCTGCATTCCTCACATCTCTGATTTATCAGCAGCATGCCTCAAATACCTCCGCTGCTCTCAGCTTCTACATCAAATCCAGATGAAACTTCGAACTTCATAAAAGGTAGGAAGGAAGGAAGGAAGGGAGGAAGGGAGGGAGGAAGGAAAGAAAGAAGGAAGGAAGGAAGGAAAGGAAGGTAGGAAGGGAGGAAAGGAGGGAACTGTTCGCTTCTACATTAAATCCAGATGAAACATAAAACTTCATAAAAGTAGGAAGGAAGGATGGGAGGGAAGGTAGGAAGGAAGGAAAGGAGGGAAGGTAGGAATGAGGCAAGGGAGGGAGGAAGGAATGAAGGAAAGGAGGGAAGGAATGACGGAAGGAAGGAAAGGAGGGAACGGTTCACTTCTACATTAAAACCAGATGAAACTTATAACTCCATAAAGGTAGGGAGGGAGGAAGGAAGGAAGGGAGGGAGGAAGGAAGGAAGGAGGGAAGGTAGGAATGAGGCAAGGGAGGGAGGAAGGAAGGAAGGAGGGAAGGTAGGAATGAGGTAAGGGAGGGAGGACAGAAGGAAGGAAGCTGAGGAAGCCCAGAGCCGACAGATTTATCAGCAGCATGCCTCAAATACCTCCGCTGCTCTCAGCTTCTACATCAAACCCAGATGAAACTTAGAACTTCATAAAGATCTCTGCTAACTTTTATTCATAAGTATTCACTTTATTACGTCGTTCAGATGTTTCTAAACCTACGTCCATTAGTCTAAAAATAAACGTATGAATAACTTCACACGTTCTGTTTTTGTGGACTCAGCATCAAATTTCTGCTTTTAATCCATTTAGAGAGAATATATTAGAGGATTATGGTGAAAATGTCTAAGTGGTGTAACCATAAAAAAACTGTACCAAATAATTCAACTAGCTTAAAAACAGTAAATAGTCAACTAGAAAATTCCAGGGAAATGTTGAGTGCCACGGGGCTACTGCCGGGACGAGTACATGATTTATTTTCAGTGTTCAAAAGTCACCCTGATCATATAACACTAAGTAACTTTTACTGTGGCAGTATTAAGTACATCTTTCAAACACACACACACACACACCAGCCTGCATTTGAGCAGTAAGAGTGTCAATATAATTCATATGTATATAGAGAGAGTATCAATGCTAGCTCAGCCGCTACCTCAGTTAACTGGCAAAACAGACAGACAGATAGAATTAGCCAATCACAAAAAGTAGCTCAGTTTCTGCCCAGCGACAGGTTGCTAAGGGCAGCTAAGGCCCTACGGTTGCTACGGGCAGCTATGGCCCTACGGTTGCTACGGGCAGCTAAGGCCCTACGGTTGCTACGGGCAGCTAAGGCCCTGCGGTTGCTAAGGGCAGCTAAGGCCCTGCGGTTATAAGGGCAGCTAAGGGCCTGCGGTTGCTACGGGCAGCTAAGGCCCTACGGTTGCTACAGCGATTTGAGAATGTGCTTGGAAACAATTCTGAAGAATTTGGCTTCTGACAAGGTCCCGAACAATTACAAACTGTGAGAAAACCGTAACTCCTGTGCCATATCAAGTGATGAATCATACAGGGTAACGACTAATTTCAACCAATTAATCTTACAACAGTACTCTGAGATGGACGCGCAGGTCAGGAAATGACATAAACGGACCGTATATGGTTTGTTATTTGTGTTATTACGTTACGTGTTGGACTAAATACATGTTGACATATTGAGGAAAGTATTCCGGTTTTATGAAAACGGATTTCATATTTCAGCAGCATGGATACTTGGCGAGCTGTACAGAAAGTCCTGAGTCATAAGATGATCGTTGTGGATAAAGGGAAGACTTTGAAGGTATGTAGCATTATAGCTGTTAGCTTACTTTAGCTGAGGGGCTAGCCGAGCTAATCGCTAATACTATTACGGCTGTGAGCAACCATATAAGTCGTGAGTGGTCTTGAATGAATCAGGGCAATCTAATCTTTCCAACAATGTACGGCATGAGTATATATGTTTAAGGGTTGGTGTTTAAAACATTCAGAATAACGTGTCACTACCTCCTAACATCCGTCCCGTCCCGTGAACGGAACAGCGTGCGTTAAGAGGTTAATGATCAAATATCAAAATCCGAATAGCGTCAGAAAGTCAACCCACTCTCCACATTTCCATTGCTACCGTTTTGATACTTCATGATACACAAACATATGAAAGCATCTCATATGAAAGCTAAGACCCTGGCGCGTTCAACAGTACCATTATTATTACCCTCCGACACAAACTCAGTGAACCAGCAGCCAAAGAATACAAAGGTAAACAACCACTTATTTACAGACTAACAGATATTCTGTCTTACCTTCGAAGTTTTGTGATGAAAAGTTGTACTTGAGAGCAAAAATCGCTGGTTTTAGTGAGTCCAACACGGCTCTGCTTGTTTACAACTCCATTTCACCCAGTGCCAGCCTACAGTAGCTGCACCAGAACAACAGACAACCATGGCAACCCGCACTTCCGGCCGTTAAATGGCTGGTACAACGTGCACAGAACGTGTCAGAAGGTCATTGTCCAACCCGTCAAAAAATTTAAAAAATATTAATTCAGACTAAATTTTTTTTTTATGGAAAAGCTATACTTTCATTCTGTACCCCTCAAAACGCCCCGTGGATGTATTATTTAAAAAAATATATAGCTTTTAATAAATATTCTACATATTCAACCTTTAAATAAAGCTAATGGAATACTATTAGTCTAAATATTACATTTCATCTGGTTACCATGGAGACCAGGAAACATTTACATGTTTTAAATGAAGTCATTATTAGTATAAGTCCACTTAAATACACTGTAGTTGATACAATATTTAATATCTATCATTCTTTTGTGGTTACACCATTTGACATGTTCAGGAGCATTCAGTCTTTTGGTATAAAATGGGTCAAATGTCATTTCAAATCTCTCTTATTGATCTTTTTTTAATATATTGATTATATTGAACTGGGCGTAACCTCCATGATGTCTTGCTGCGGAGTTCAGTCTGAATTTATCTAGAAAACCAACAAAAATACTAAATCTACATTTTAACAAAATTTTAACTGCTGGGTGGAGGATCTGCTGGGCTACAGTCCTTTGCCCCCCCAGACTAGAGTCCTTCACCCCCCCCCCCCCCCACCATCATCCTGTTATTAACAGAATAAACTCTCCTGTCTTGTGTTCAGTCTTTGGTCTCTAACATTTTCTAACTGACAGATTTGAGCAGATTCCTCTCCGCTGACTGTTTCCTGTTTCATTTATTAACCAGGACTTTATTTATGGTCTGGATTTATACGGTAAAAACAAAGTCTGGTTAACATTTCCAGTCTGGTGAACTTCACTGGAAATATATTGCTGTGAAGAAGAAGAAGAATCGGTTTGAAGAATATATAATATGTGTTTTTTGGTTGAATGTTTTAAATAATTTCAATAATTTATGATGTGATAAATATTTTCTTTATGTGAAAATTGGGAGCTACTTCCTACTATGGTTATATATCTATACACCAGCTGATAATCTCATATATACAGAATATAAATGTTCCAGTTAGAGAATAAACACAGTAATATGTATTAAACCTGAACTATGAGATATCTCCGCCTGGCTTTAGTTCCTACTGTGTGTCTGTGGTGTTTGGAGCGGTTCAGATGGTCACAGCGATAGTTTGGTAGATTTATGAGCTATTAAAGTTCCACTGAGTCTGTTATCTAACACTGTTATCGGAGCCATCTGTCTTCTTCTCCAGCTCACTCTAAAAGAACAACAGAGACTCTGAAGAAGCTCCATCCTCCCACCAGACCACCAGACCACCAGACCGGTCGCTATCCCGGTCCCAGTAAGGGTCAGGGTTAGGGGTTAGGTGTTTAGGGTTAATAATAATAGATTTTATTAATAATGCGCTTTTACAAGTGCTCAAAGACGCTTTACAGAGGACACCCAAGATATAGAACAAAGTGGAGTAAACAATGTAGAAGGTTAAAAAAACATAAAATGGGTGTTTTTAGGAGTGATTTGAAGGTATGGGGGTCTGTACAGTCTCTGATGGGTTTGGGGAGTGAATTCCAGAGGGGTGGGGGAGGGGGGGGGTAGCGGAGAAGGCTCTGTCCCCCCAAGTTCGGTGCTTGGTCCGAAGGGGCAAGGAGATTTCCCACGGGGGGTGGGTGGTGTAGTGGTGGAGCAGGTCTGTGAGGTAGGTGGGGGACGGGTTGTTGAGTGATTTGTGGGTGAGCAGGAGG
>NC_070590.1:877824-892824 GCF_027409825.1 Scomber japonicus
TGGGAACGTATGCATAGACTGGGAACGTATGCATAGACTGGGAACTTATGCATAGACTAGTAACTTATGCATAGACTGGAAACATATGTATAGACTAGTAATGTATGCATAGACTGAGAACGTATGCATAGACTGGGAACGTATGCTTAGACTGGGAACGTATGCATAGACTAGGAACGTATGCATAGACTGGGAGGGTATGCATAGACTAGGAATGTATGCATAGACTGGGAACGTATGCAGAGACTGGGAATGTATGCATAGATTGGGAACGTATGCATGGACTAGGAACATATGCATAGACTAGGAATGTATGCATAGACTAAGAATGTATGCATAGACTGGGAATGTATGCATAGACCGGTAACGTATGCATAGACTGGGAACGTATGCATAGACTGGGAACATATGTATAGACTAGTAATGTATGCATAGACTGAGAACGTATGCATAGACTGGGAACGTATGCTTAGACTGGGAACGTATGCATGGACTGGGAACGTATGCATAGACTGGGAACGTATGCATAGACTAGGAATGTATGCATAGTTTGGGAACGTATGCATAGACTGCGAACGTATGCATAGACTAGTAACATATGCATAAACTGAGAATGTATGCATAGACTGGGAACGTATGTATAGACTGGGAACGTATGCATAGACTGAGAACGTATGCATAGACTGAGAACGTATGCATAGACTAGTAACATATGCATAAACTGAGAATGTATGCATAGACTGGGAACGTATGCATAGACTGGGAACGTATGCATAGACTGAGAACGTATGCATAGACTGGGAACGTATGCATAGACTGGGAACGTATGCATAGACTGGGAACGTATGCATAGACTAGTAACGTATGCATAGACTGGGAATGTATGCATAGACTAAGAACGTATGCATGGACTGGGAATGTATGCATAGACTGAGAACGTATGCATAGACTAAGAATGTATGCATAGACTGGGATTGTATACATAGACTGGGAACATATGCATAGACTGGGAACGTATGCATAGACAAAGAATGTATGCATAGACTAGGAACATATGCATAGACTAAGAACGTATGCATAGACTGGGAACGTATGCATAGACTGGGAACGTATGCATAGACTGGGAACATATGCATAGACTGGGAACATATGCATAAACTAAGAACGTATGCATGGACTAAGAACGTATGCATGGACTGGGAACGTATGCATAGACTGGGAACGTATGCATAGACTGGGAACGTATGCATAGACTATTAACGTATGCATAGACTGGGAACGTATGCATAGACTAAGAACGTATGCATAGACTAAGAACGTATGCATAGACTGGGAAGCCTCCGTTTGAGCAACACGTTTTTTGTGAGTCTGGCATTGTCTGTGTCGTTTCATGTTCGTGTGAAACGGAAAAATGAGTCAAGGAAACTTCACACAAACCTTTACCAGACTCGCCTTGCACTGGTTTCCTCCCCGTCTGCTGCTGCATGCCGTTCTGACCTGATTTGCATTGTTTCTCGTTGGTGCATGCGCCCTTAACCTGCGTCCGCGTTTGACATGATCAAACAGCTCGCCCCTCACTGCTTTCTCCACACAGCTATCTGATAAAAGCCAGATTATAAAACATGCATTTCAAAACTGGAGTCTGACTGTCAATAACAAAGCAGGACAATGTCTCAATTTGCAGGACGTGTGAAAAGTAATGGACAAAGCGGGACATTTGGTCACCCTGATGACGGCGACGGGTTTTTTTGCAGAAAAACAATAATCCCTGTAGAATAACGAGGGCTTTTGTTAAACGGATCCTGTGAGACGGAGTTCAACCTGCTTCATGTTTACTAGCAGGCAGGATAAAGCTGGATCCTGTCTGCACCTCTTTGTTTCTGACTGGTGAAACGTTTCTGCTCGGATTTTAACAGCTGAGCTTTGATGCAAAGTGCTTGTTAAAAAGTTACGAGTCAGAATCTGATCTTCTGTCTTCTTCACCTGTTTATAACAAAGTGACTCACTGAGGCTGACCATACAAGAAGAAGAAGAGCTTTTATTAGCACAGCTCCGTTTGCTGTTTATTTCCTGAAATATCAAAACTTCATCAAGTCAAAGAAAAACATCAATATTAAAACAACAAAATTACTTTATAATAACTGACTAAATGTGGAACTGTTCCTTTAACTTACTTTAAAGTATCAGTACTCCCCCTCCCCAATTAATCAATAACAGTCTGTTTCTACCTTTAAAGGCCTCCTCTGGTTTTACAAACAAAACCTGGTCACTTTTAGTTTAACTAGTATCGACCATATTGATCGTTAGCCTCGGTGTGCTAAACGTGTCAAAGGCAATAAATCAACAACCAACACAGCGTTTTGTCATAATGACTGAATTTAGACCCAAAAGTGCAGAACAGTGACTCAGATAGTTCACACACTGCAGGTTTATTTTGGGCTCAGAGGTGAAAGCGGAGGCAATCCAGAGCAGAGGAAGCTGAAGGTAGATGAATGGAATAAAGTCCCATAGTGGGTCTGAGGTTCAGGGGAGATGTGCTGGAGAACTTGGGCAGAGTGGAGTCCAGGGAACCATGGGTGAGACAGGATGGAGGCTGAGGACCAGGATCCCAGGCCAAGGCACAATACCACGAACGAGAAGGAGACCGGTCCTTAAATACTGTGAGTGGTGGTGAAGGCTTGATGGTGATAGATGGCAGGTGTGCTGATTGATGAGGAGAACTACAACTCAGCTCGAGGCCAACCCTCCGATGAGGACCAGAAAAACTACACAGAAAACACTCAAGGGACACAGAAGGGAGGAAAAAAAGAGAGAACAAGAAGGAAAAATAAAAGGATCCTGACACATTTAGAGAAGATGCAACACTCTGCACTACCAGCATGAGTCATCTGCTGCTAAGAACACCAGACTACTGTCTCACTTATATTCTGGGTTCTATAAGATCATAGTCATATTCAGTCTCACTGTTAATAAACTTCATTCAGAAGTCTTATAATCATACGACTGGCTTCCTGTATCTGATGTAACTCTGTCTGGTGTCGTCTAACTGGAACTGTTCTGACGTCCATTGTGTTTAATGCTAATTTCCCTTAAGGGACTAATAAAGTTTGCTTGTGGGCCAGAACTGGCACGCCCAAGGGGTCCAATCAGGCCCTCCTTCCTCTCTTCCATATGTCCTTCCTCCCTTCCTCCCATCTTTTTAAAGGTGCTGTAACGGCTGGTGATTGTGGACCCAGTTGCAGGAAGGGGAAGCGAGGCAGAGGTATAAAGTCCAGTAAGACAAGTTCTTTAAGCCAAGTGGAGTCAGGTGGTCATACACGAAAAGGCTCGCAGGAATCAGGCAACCAAGACAGGCAGAACATCTGAGGTCAAAAAGTGAACCGGTCTCACACAAAGAAACAAACAGGAAGTACTGAGTAACAAAGACAATCTGACAGGAAGACATGGAGGGTTATACACAGGGAGGCAAGACACAGGTGAAACTAATAGGTCATCAACTAAGGCGGGAAAAAGAACAAAGAGGGGAAGTAAAACTAACAACACAGAGGAAGACTAGACTTTCAAAATAAAACAGAAAGTGTACAATACAACATAAAAAACTGAGTCTGACAGGTGCGGCCCACATGGATCAGATTAAACAGTGTGTGATGAGTTTGACACGTCGCTGTTTAGAGCGTCGGAGCAGAGATAGTGAACTCGAGGACGGATGTCTCACTCGGATCTAAATCCAGACACCACAAAGACAAAAAAACCCGTACAGGAGTCTTTTTTCCTCCCTGTGAATTTTATTTTATTTTGCTCCCCTGAGTCTCGTGGGCTGTTTCAGTGGCCTCCAGGGGCCCGACCATAACTCCAGTACTGCAGAGTTTATGAGTGACCTCTGACCCCTGACATTTAGCTCTCCACCATGTGCTCAGTTTATTTAAATAACGCCTGTTTGTTGAAGCTCTCGGCTCATTCACGTCTCTGCAGACTTTACATATTTGACATAATTCCATTTAGAAGATAAACATCGGTTTGTCTGAAGCTTCGTGTTTTCGTTGGACTGAGCCGACTCTTGGCTCCTTATATGTTCAAATATCAACACTTTCAGTTTAAATCAATACATACTTTTCTTTTCAATCAGCAGCTCCGTCGTCTTAAAGCTGAAGCAGCGTAACGTGTCACAGACGGAAACTACGACTCCAAACAGGAAGCTTGTGTTTATTCCTGACATCATGACTCGTTGTTTGGTTGAATATAGATTTAATATAGTTTTAATATAGTCTGAGTAAAGGTTGAATAAAGATGTATTTGAGTGTTTTCTTTTAGCTGTTATGCTGCACACAACTGGAACAAACTACCAGCAGAACTGAAATCAGCCCCAACAGTGAACACTTTTAAATCCAGGTTAAAAACATTTCTCTTCTCCTGAGCTTATGATTGAGCTCTTTTAAAGCACTTTACAGTTTGCTAATTAGCTGTCTGTTAGCCTGCTCCTGTCCACTGATTTTGGTCATCGGTACAGTGGTTTCATTCCCATATTGTCCATTTACCTCCACGTTGACTTTGAGTTGCTGAATTTTCGTCTCCAGTACTGCTATCTTCTGGAGAAGTTTGTGGATCCGTGGAAAAGGGAGGCATCCTGCTGCTAATTAGCTTAGCTTAGCTTAGCTCCTCAATCTCAGTCACTATAGTGCAGGCTTGTGCTGTTGATAGGCCACGCTCAATAAGTAAAAGAGGTTAAATAATAGTGGTAGCATTCAGATACGTTCATAAGTTAAGCTCCCAGTGATATAGAAGTATCCAGGACCCACTTTCCATACATACTGTAGCAAAAGGATTTCAATGGAAAAAAAGAAAGTAAAGCGGAGAGCAAAGAGCAAAGCAGGAAGCAATTTGTGTCTTTCTATTTTTCTGTACTTTGTTTTTATTATGGGGGGGTGGGGTGGGGGTTAATTGTATGTTTTAATGTTTCTCAAATTACATGTTTTTCTGCTTTATGTAAAGCACATTAAGTTGCCATTGTGTATGAAATGCGCTATATAAATAAAACTGCCTTGCCTTCTCTGATCCGTTGTTGCTGCTTTGTGTTTGTTTTTAAGGTTTTCTGTGTGAAAGTGATGTCATTGTGTCCCAGTGTGATCAGAGTTGGACACGTGGACTCAGTATTGATCGCTGCAGGCTGAACTTGACCTGAATTAAAACAAACATGACGTCTTCCTTTAAAGAGAAAACTCTGATATGAGACTCTGTGACGGACGTTTCTCCATCGTCATCACCTACGAGCTTCTCAAGGACCTCCAAGCTGCCACAGGTATTTGATGCAGTGTGTGTGTGTGTGTGTGTGTGTGTGTGAGAGAGAGAGAGTGTGTGTGTGTGAGATGTTCTTCACGCTGTATAGATTAGCTGTTATGGATTTTTTTTTGGCTCCGTGCGCTGATGCTGTAGTTGAAAATTTGCTGTGTGAGCAAGTAGGTGGACTGCTGCAGTGGCTGAGTGTGTGTGTGTGTGTGTGTGTGTGTGTGTGTGTGTGTGTGTGTGTGTGTGTTTGCCAGCTCGGCTCTATTTCAGTCCTTCATTAGTCTTCTGTGTGCTGCCTTCAAGGACTGCTGTAGCGCTGGTTTATTTCAGGTTTTTTAAATGAACGATCTTCCTCTCGACTCTCGACTCGTTCTCCTCCGAATGAACCTTCAGATGTGACGTTTGATCAGCCGTTAATCAATAATCATGTTTTACGATGTGACAGATCAAATCAAACTGTATTTAAATAACAAATCAAAGGCAAGTCAGCGTGTTTTATGAGCAGCTGACAAAAGACTGAGAGTGATTTAAAGACTGAGTGTTAAACAAGCACAAAGTGGAGAGAAAGTACAACAATAAAAGTGTTTGGTTAAAATAATCAATCAATCAATCTTTATTTATATAGCGTCTCAAAGCTCTTTCCACATAGAGCAGGTCTAAACCACAGACTGTATAAAAGAAACAGACGTAACATCGTGACGTCACCCATTGGTTTGTGGACTGCTGCTCGGAAGCCAATAGTTTCTAATCTAGGCAGCGCCATCTTGAAAATTTCAGGTGCATGCTGGGAAAAATAAAAACACAGATTCTACTTATATGGGCATGAGGCGGGGCCATGGGCAGAGCGGGGAGGCTGCGATTGGTTGCGAGGGCTGGATCTCAAGGACATTGGTCAATCAACCTGTCAATCAGGACGTAGCCACGCCCTAATGCATACCCTGCTTTATCGTCACATATAAAATCAGGGAGGCCAAAATGTCCCAAATGAACATCATACTGCATTGAAGAAGGCTTTAAACTAGCGATTGAGACCATAAACACATTTTGAAAACGTTTACTGAGGTTAGAAATCAAGTGAGAAGTTGGTGAATTCTCCATTGACTTGTATAGAGACGGTCGCCCCCTGGTGGCCTTTTGATAGAATGCAGCTCTAAGTTACTTCTCCATTGACTTGTATAGAGACGGTCGCCCCCTGGTGGCCTTTTGATAGAATGCAGCTCTAAGTTACTTCTCCATTGACTTGTATAGAGACGGTCGCCCCCTGGTGGCCTTTTGATAGAATGCAGCTCTAAGTTACTTCTCCATTGACTTGTATAGAGACGGTCGCCCCCTGGTGGCCTTTTGATAGAATGCAGCTCTAAGTTACTTCTCCATTGACTTGTATAGAGACGGTCGCCCCCTGGTGGCCTTTTGATAGAATGCAGCTCTAAGTTACTTCTCCATTGACTTGTATAGAGACGGTCGCCCCCTGGTGGCCTTTTGATAGAATGCAGCTCTAAGTTACTTCTCCATTGACTTGTATAGAGACGGTCGCCCCCTGGTGGCCTTTTGATAGAATGCAGCTCTAAGTTACTTCTCCATTGGCTTCTTTTTAGAGGACAGGAACTCCCCGCCTGGTCTAAACCGAACTCTTTCATTTATAGAGACTCAACAATCCCACATGAGCAGCAGGAAACGATCAGATCAGAAATAGAATATAAGAGCAGCAATAAGAAAAGAATAAAGAATAATAAATAATATGTACAATATTATCTAGGGCTGTCAAACGATTAATTTTTTAATCGAGATTAATCACAGAATTTTCATAGTTAATCGTGATTAATGGCGTTTTGAATTGCATGTTTAAAATCCTGTTATTTTCCATTTGAAGGCAGTTTTAAGCCCATAATGTAAAGCATTTCTTACCAGAGTGTCTTAACTGGGAATCAATCACGGCTCTGCTGCGACTCCCACACTCCAAAATGGTCCTTTGGTGGAGCTGAGGCTGGCTTGGCTGCACCTGGGTGTTTAGCGTGGAGGTGCTAACTCAAACTCCACGTACTCCGGTGGTAGTTAAACTCCGTTTGACACAGGTTGCATTTTACTTTTGACTTGTCAACTGAAGCGTCTGGAAGTGTTTTAAAGTTAAACAAGCCGTTCAAAAGTCCAGTAGCTCTCTTACTTTCCATCAGCGCGGTAGGTTTACTGCAGGAGGCCACTTCAAAGCATAGCGCTACAGCTAGAGGAGCCGTCTACGGGGGAGTAGAAGGGACAAAAAGGCTTGCAATATTAAAATGAGATTTAAAAAACATTAACGCGTTATGGATTGAATTAATCTAATCACGATTAACACGTTAACGCTGACAGCCCTAATTAAAATAGAAACGTAATGTTCTTTCAGTTTTTCTTTTATAGGGTTTGAGATGTTTAAAGCTCAAGGGAGGGAGGAAGGAGGGAAGGAAGGAAGGAAGGAAGGAAGGAAGGAAGGAAGGAAAGGAGATGGATCCTGATGGTGTTGTGTTTGAAAGGAAGGAAGGAAGGAAGGAAGGAAAGGAGATAGATCCTGATGGTGTTGTGTTTGAAAGAAAGGAAGGAAGGAAGGAGGGAAGTAAGGAAGGAAGGAAAGGAGATAGATCCTGATGGTGTTGTGTTTGAAAGGAAGGAGGGAAGGAAGGAAGGAAGGAAGGAAGGAAAGGAGGTAGATCCTGATGGTGTTGTGTTTGAAAGGAAGGAGGGAAGGAAGGAGGGAAGGAAGGAAGGAAGGAAAGGAGGTAGATCCTGATGGGTTACTGGGGAGCAGTGCTGATTGTACAGTACTCCCTTATTAAGAGTTTTATATAGATCCAAATTTGGGGGGGGTGGGGGGTTGTCACCTGGTCTCTCTCTCTCCTTTTTTTTTCTCTTTCTTTTCTCTTATCCCTTATTTTCCTTATTTTTAATTTCTATTATATTGCAATATACCTTTTACTTGTATTGGACTGCTGTACTTGTTTTAGTTGAAAAGCAATAAAAAAAGTTGTTCACAAAAGAAGTACTCCCTTATTAAAGATATTACAAGCAATAAAAAAATAACAATAAATAAAATAAAATGATGAAATGTTAAAAACTCTTTACATTCTTTACTGTCTCTAACAAACTGTTTTAAGGAGGAAATAAGAGGAACGTTGGAGTTGGAGTGATGTAGGTGTGTTTAAAAGCCTGGATGGACCACACACACACACACACACACACACACACACACACACACACACACACACACACACACACACACACACACACACACACACACACACACACACACACACACACACACACACACACAGTTTAAGAATAGCTGCAGGACTCACATCAGGTGAAGGAAAGCAGTGTGTTGGTTTGTTGGCAGCTCAGATAGGAAATAAAGTTTGTTGTTATATAAATAATAACTTACTAGTTATGTCATTTGCACCTAAAGTAAGGAAGGAAAGAAGGAAGGAAGGAAGGAAGGAAGGAAGGAAGGAAGGAAGGACGGAAGGAAGGAAGGAAGGAAGGAAGAAGGAAGGAAATGAGGGAGGAAAAAGGGAGAAAGGAGGGAGGAAGGAAGGAAAGGAAGAAGAGAGAAAGGAAGGAAGGTAGGAAGGAAGGAAGGAAAGGAGGGAGGAAGGAAAGGAGGGAGGAAGGAAGGAAAGGAGGGAGGAAGGAAGGGAAGGAAGGGAGGACGGAAAGGAAGGAGGAAGGAAGGAAAGGAGGGAGGAAGGAAAGGAGGGAGGAAAGAAGGAAAGGAGGGAGGAAGGAAGGGAAGGAAGGGAGGACGGAAAGGAAGGAGGAAGGAAGGAAGGAAGGAAAGGAGGGAGGAAGGAAGGGAAGGAAGGGAGGACGGAAGGAAAGGAGGGAGGAAAGGAAAGGAGGAGGGAACAAACACAGCTCAGAGAGGAGATAAAGTTTGTTATATAAATAATAAAGAAATGACTTCACTCTGTTTCTGTCTCCATCGACCGGCTGCTGCTTCCTGCACGCTCACGCCTACACACCAAACCTCACGCTGCAGATGGTTGGGGAGAGGTGATTGGATCAGCCATCTGTCCGTCACCTGCTCACCTGGCTGGAGGAGGAGGAGGAGGAGCAGGAGGAGGAGGAGGAAGAGGAGGAGGGGGACAAACTGAAACCTGCTGTCTGATAAACTGGATCATGTTTCAGGCTGAAGTCTATTGTTGGCTAGGAGCAGGAGGAGGAGGAGGAGGAGGAGAAGGAGGAGGAGGAGGAAGAGGAGGAACAGGATGAGCAACAGGAGGAGGAGGAGGAAGAGGAGGAGGAGGAACAGGAAGGGGAGGAGGAGGAGGAAGAGGAGGAGGAGGAGGAACAGTAGCAGGAGGAGCAGGAGAAAGAGGAGGAGGAGGATGAGGAGGAGGAGGAAGAGGAGCAGGAGGAGCAAACGGAGGAAGAGGAAGAGGAGGAGGAACAGGAGGAGGAGGAGGAAGAGGAAGAGGAAGAGGAGGAGGAAGAGGAGGAGGAGCAGGAGGAGCAGCACCAGGAGAAGCAGGAGGAGGAGCAGGAGCAGGAGGAGGAGCAGGAGGACGACGAGAAGGAGGAGGAGGAGCAGGAGGAAGAGGAAGGGGAGGAGGAGGAGGAAGGGAAGGAAGAGGAGGAGGAGGAGGAGGAGGAGCAGGAGGAGCAGGAGGAGCAGGAGGAGGACAAACTGAAAGCTGCTGTCTGATAAACTGGATCCTGTTTCAGTCTATTGTTGGCTATGAAGACAGTTTCACAACAACCTGGTGTGTCGATAATCTGTGGAGGCGATGTAGGAGGAGGAGGAGGAGGAGGAGGAGGAGGAGGAAGAGGGGGAGGGGGAGGAGGAGGAGCAGCAGGAGGAGGGGGAGGAGGAGGAAGAGGAGGAGGAGGAGCAGCAGGAGGTTTGACGGATTAAATTCTCACTATGACTCAGAATCTAAATGATCTTTTTATCGTGTAATGAATCTGTCTCTGAGCCTCACTGTAGTCCCGTCACCATGGAAACGGCCGATATAAAAACTGTCCTCTTTCTTCCTCCTCTGTCTATCCTTCTGCTCTTCCTCCTGTTGATGGTCCTCCTCCTCCTCCTCCTGCTCCTTCTGCTCCTCCTCTCAGCCTGCGTGTCAGAGACCCTCGAGCTCACATTAGCATCCTGATCAGCAGTCAATAGTTCAGCTGCTGTATGACAATTAATGCTAATAACATCAGTGAGGCTGAAAGGCTCCATGGCCCACAGCTGCTCCATGCAGTACTACAGTAAAAGTACTGCAGTATTATAGTGATGTAGTATGCAGTATTACAGTAAAAGTACTGCAGTATTATAGTGATGTAGTATGCAGTATTACAGTAAAAGTACTGCAGTATTATAGTGATGTAGTATGCAGTATTACAGTAAAAGTACTGCAGTATTATAGTGATGTAGTATGCAGTATTACAGTAAAAGTACTGCAGTATTATAGTGATGTAGTATGCAGTATTACAGTAAAAGTACTGCAGTATTACAGTAAAAGTACTGCAGTATTATAGTGATGTAGTATGCAGTATTACAGTAAAAGTACTGCAGTATTACAGTAAAAGTACTGCAGTATTATAGTGATGTAGTATGCAGTATTACAGTAAAAGTACTGCAGTATTACAGTAAAAGTACTGCAGTATTATAGTGATGTAGTATGCAGTACTACAGTAAAAGTACTGCAGTATTAGAGTAAAAGTACTGCAGTATTACAGTAGTAGTGGTTTATATTATTATAGATCAGCTTCGTGACTCTCGGCCGTCTCAGCTCCGTCTGCAAGGTCACAGGAAACAACCAATCACATCGTTTCCTGCTAAAACAGGCCATGACACGAGCGGGCTGTCGTCATGACAACGACCCATTAAATGACATCAGCGAGTAATGTGTGAAAGTTCAGGCTGAAGGTCGATTGGTCCAGATGTCTCCATGACGACAAGACTAACATCTGTCATCCTCCTCCTGTAACGGGTGGAGGACCCAGTGAGCAGTTATAAATGATCTTTGTTATAAACCACAACGTAACTGAACAGGTGAAGGCAGAATGTGAAGAGCAACAGGCAGAGAACAGAGTTACTGATCACACAGGAAGCAGCAGGTAAGATCAGACCAGTAGCACTCAGACATGAGGATGACCAGGCACGAGTCTCTGGGCTCTACTGACAGGATCAAAGCCGCAGGAACAGGCAGACGAGAACAGGAACAGGCGGACAGGAACAGGAAGACGGGAACAGGCGGACGGGAACAGGCGGACGGGAACAGGCAGAAAGGAACAGGCGGACGGGAACAGGCGGACGGGAACAGGTGGACGGGAACAGGCAGACGGGAACAGGAACAGGCGGGAGGGAACGGGAACAGGCAGACAGCTACAGGCAGACTGGAACAGGCAGACGGGAACAGGCAGACGGGAACAGGCAGGAACAGGCAGACTGGAACAGGCAGACGGGAACAGGCACACAGCTACAGGCAGGAACAGGCAGACAGCTACAGGCAGGAACAGGCGGACAGGAACAGGCAGGAACAGGCAGACGGGAACAGGCAGACAGCTACAGGCAGGAACAGGCGGACAGGAACAGGCAGACACCTACAGGCGGACGGGAACAGGCAGAAAGGAACAGGCAGACGGGAACAGGCGGACGGGAACAGGCGGACGGGAACAGGCAGAAAGGAACAGGCGGACGGGAACAGGCGGACGGGAACAGGTGGACGGGAACAGGCAGACAGCTACAGGCAGACGGGAACAGGAACAGGCGGGAGGGAACGGGAACAGGCAGACAGCTACAGGCAGACTGGAACAGGCAGACGGGAACAGGCAGACAGCTACAGGCAGGAACAGGCAGACTGGAACAGGCAGACGGGAACAGGCACACAGCTACAGGCAGGAACAGGCAGACAGCTACAGGCAGGAACAGGCGGACAGGAACAGGCAGGAACAGGCAGACGGGAACAGGCAGACAGCTACAGGCAGGAACAGGCGGACAGGAACAGGCAGACAGCTACAGGCAGGAACAGGCGGACAGGAACAGGCGGACGGGAACCGGCAGATGGGAACAGGCGGACAGGAACAGGCGGGAGGGAACGGGAACAGGCAGACGGGAACAGGCAGACGGGAACAGGCAGACGGGAACAGGCAGACGGGAACAGGAACAGGCGGACAGGAACAGGCGGGAGGGAACGGGAACAGGCAGAGGAGAACAGGTGGACAGGAACAGGCAGACGGGAACAAGCAGATGGGAACAGGCGGATGGGAATAGGCAGACAGCTACAAGCAGACAGGAACAGGCAGACAGCTACAGGCGGATGGGAACAGGCAGACGGGAACAGGCAGACGGGAACGGGAACAGGCAGACGAGAATAGGCAGATGGGAACAAGCGGACAGGAACAGGCGGAAGGGAACAAGCGGACAGGAACAGACGGATGGGAACAGGTGAATGGGAACGGGAACAGGCAGAGGAGAACAGGCAGACGGGAACAGGCAGACAGCTACAGGCGGATGGGAACAGTCAGACAAGAACAGGCAGACAGGGACGGGAACCGGAACAGGCAGACAGCAATAGGCAGACAGGAACAGGCAGACAGGAACAAGCGGACGGGAACAGACGGATGGGAACAGGCAGACAAGAACAGGCAGACAACAGGCAGACAAGAACAGGCAGCCTAGAACAGGCGGACAGGAACAGGCGGACGGGAACAGGCAGATACCTATAGGCGGGCCGGAACAGGCGGACAGGAACAGGAACAGGCGGACGGGAACAGCCGGACAGGGAAGGGAACGGAAACAGGCGGTCAGGAACGGGAACAGGCGGAAGGGAACAGGAACATGCGGACGGGAACAGGTGGACAGGAACAGGCGGGAACAGGCAGACGGGAACATGCGGAAGGGAACAGGCAGACGAGAATAGGCAGACAGGAACAGGCGGACGGGAACAGGCAGACAGGAACAGGCGGACGGGAACAGGCGGACGGGAACAGGCAGACAAGAACAGGCAGACAGCTACAGGCAGACAGCTACAGGCGGACAGGAACAGGCAGACAGGAACAAGCGGACGGGAACAGGCGGACAGGAACGGGAACAGGCAGACAGGAACAGGAAGACGGGAACAGGCGGACAGGAACAGGCGGACAGGAACAGTTGATACTCGAGGTCAGGGCTAGAAGGCTGGTGTGTTTTCCAGGGAAGAAATAAGGAGAGGAAGTCAAAAGTCAAACTCCTTCCTCCTCCTCTCCTTCCTCCTCCTCTTCTTCCTCATCTTCCTCCTCCTCCTCCTCCTCCTCCTCCTCCCAGCAGGAGGTTTGTTCCTGCAGGATGTTCAGAAACATAAATTACAGCTGAGTGTTGTTCAGTATTCAGCAGCAGGTTTCATCAGTTTGGCCTCATAAAGCACGCGCACACACACACACTCTCTCTCACACACACACACACACAAACACTAATACATACACACACACACACACACATACATACACACTAATACACACAGATATACACACACACCTACACACACACACACACACACACACAGATACACACACACTAATACATACACACACTCAAACACAGTCACAGTCACACACACACACAGACACACACACTAATACACACACACACACAGAGATATATACACACACACACACACAGACACACACACACACACACACACACACACACTCACACACACACACACACACACTCACACAGATACAGACACACACACACACACACAGATACTCACGCATACATACACAGACACAGACACACTAATACACACTGATACACACAAAGACACTCACACACACCTGTCTCCAGCTCATATTGAAGTTATATATGTGGCCGGCCGGCCGGCCGGAGGCTTTAGAGTTTAATATGTTGTAATAATAAATAAACTCATATTTATATTTCCACTCTGAGGAATGTAATTAAACTGGAATGTGCCACAAAATCATATTAGACTAGAATAACTGACCTCTGACCCCTGCATGTTTATACTGTCAGGGGAGGAGGAGGAGGAGGAGCAGGGGGGGGGGGGGGGAGGAGGAGGAGAGAGGATAGGAGGAGGAAGAAGAGAGAGAGAAGGAGGAGAGGAGAGGAGGAGAGGAGAGGAGGAGAGTAGGAGGAGGAGAGGAGGGGGGAGGAGAGGGGATAAGGGGGAGGAGGAGGAGAGGAGAGGAGGAGGAGAGAAAGAGGAGGGGAGGAGAGGAGGAGGAGGAGGCGAGGAGAGGAGGAGGAAGAGGAGGAGAGGAGAGGAGAGGGAGAGGAAGAGAGGAGGAAGAGGGGGAGAGGAGGAGGAGGGTGAGGAGGAGAGAAGAGGAGAGGAGGAGGAGGAGGAGAGGAAGAAGAGGAGAGGAGGGAGGAGGAGCAGGAGGAAGAGGAGGAGGGGGAGGAGGAGAGGAGGGGGAGAGGTAGGACAGGAGAGAGGAGAGGAGGGGGGAGGAGGAGGAGAGGAGAGGAGAGGAGGGGGAGGAGGGGAAGAGAGGAGGAGAAAGAGAGGAGGAGGTCAAAGGTCATGAGTCCATTTTTCTTGCTGTTAATTCTGATCATTAGAACACACACTGTATAATGTGTGTATATAAGTGTGTATTTGTGTGTGTTTGTGTATAAGTGTGTATAATGTGTGTATCTGTGTATTTGTGTAATGATATTATAATCAGTACTGAGTTAAAGTCTTCAGTCTCCATTAGATTGATTTATTGATGCTATAATAATAATAAGAGTGTGTTCAGTGACTGTTAAACCTTATT
>NC_070590.1:897824-1015324 GCF_027409825.1 Scomber japonicus
GGGGGAGGAAGGACAGAAGGAAGGAAGAAAGAGAGAAGAAGGAAAGAAAGAGAGAAGTAAGGAAGGAAGGACAGAGGAAAGAAGGAAGGAAGGAAAGAAGGTAGGAAGGACGGAGGAAAGAAGGAAGGAAGGAAAGAAAGTAGGGGGAGGAAGGACAGAAGGAAGGAAGAAAGGGAGATGGAGGAAGGGAAGAAAGAGAGAAGAAGGAAAGAAAGAGAGAAGGAGAGAGGAAGCACAGATGGAAGGAAGGAAGGAAGGCAGGAAGGAACAGTCAAAACAGATGGGTCAATTTGACCCGAAAGGACGACAGGAAGGTTAAACTTTAACGTAAACTTTAACGTGTTCGTGTTTTTTGTCGGTAGTGTCGGCAGTCGCCATGGAGACGGTGGTGGGCGTTGCCGGGCGCAGCGTGACGTTGCCGTGTCGCTCGGAGGCGATGAAGCAGAGAGGAGCGGCGGTGTGTTGGGGTCGAGAGGAGCCGACTCTGTTCAGCTGCCAACACACACTGATCAACGCAGCCGCGGGTCACGTGACTTACAGGAAGTCCAACAGGTACGCTGCTCACTACAAGTCCCAGCATGCACCGCTGCACCAAACATCCAATCAGAGGCTTCAGATACTTTAACTACATCACTCATATTACTCACAGACTAGATTCTCCGGACGTAACATCCGTGACGTCACCCATTGGTTTGTGGACTGCTGCTCGGAAGCCAATAGTTTCTAATCTAGGCAGCGCCATCTTGAAAATTTCAGGTGCATGCTGGGAAAAATAAAAACACGGATTCTACTTATATGGGTATGAGGCGGGGCCATGGACGGACGTATGGGCGGGGCCATGGGCGGAGCGCGGAGGTTGCTATGGTTACGAGGGCTGGATCTCGAGGACATTGGTCAATCAACCTGTCAATCAGGACGTAGCCACGCCCCCTAATGCGTACCCTGCTTTATCGTCACGTATAAAATCAGGGAGGCCAAAATGTCCCAAATGAACATCATACTGCATTGAAGAAGGCTTTAAACTAGCAATTGAGACCATAAACACATTTTGAAAACGTTTACTGAGGTTAGAAATCAAGTGAGAAGTTGGTGAATTCTCTATTGACTTGTATAGAGACGGTCGCCCCCTGGTGGCCTTTTGATAGAATGCAGCTCTAAGTTACTTCTCCATTGACTTGTATAGAGACGGTCGCCCCCTGGTGGCCTTTTGGTAGAATGCAGCTCTAAGTTACTTCTCCATTGACTTGTATAGAGATGGTCGCCCCCTGGTGGCCTTTTGATAGAATGCAGCTCTAAGTTCCTTCCGCATTGGCTTCTTTTCAGAGGACCGGAACTAGCAGTAAATATCTGCTCCTGTGTGTGATGTCGTGGTGACAGCAGCAGAGGCTCATGGGAGTTGTAGTTCTTTAAATACTCTCTTTACTCTCCAGGTACTCCGTCTCCTCCTCAGAGCCCGGCTCCTCGTCTTTGTCCATCTCTGACTCTCGGCTCTCAGACTCTGGTTTCTATCACTGCAGAGTGGAGCGTCCCGGCCTCTTCAACGACCAAACGTTTAGCCTGCACCTCATCATCATCAGCAGCTGTAGGTCGGCTCAGCTTCATCACTCAGTCACAGTCTGGTCCCGGTAAATGCTAATAAATGTGTCTGATCCTGCAGCTCGCTCCGTGATCGACTCTCCTGCCACAGAAAGCTCCGAGCTCTCAGCTGAGACCCTGAACGCACCACGAACTGCAACCAGTGAGTATAAAGAACTACAGAAGCCCCGGAGGGACAGAAAGCTTCACACAGCAGGTGTTTGAGTCCTGCTGGTATAAAGCAGTCAGACTCACATGCTCATCCAATCAGATTCATAAATATAACAATAGGAGCACGTGGAGAACCTGAGCAGCAGGAGAACCCTGAAACAGAACCGGGTTCTATAGGTGGGAGAACATCAGCTGACTGGTTGAGTTGAGAGGTCCAGGACAAGAAGTGGTCATCCTGACTTCCTGTCCTGGACCTGAGAACTACCTTAAGTTATTATGCTTTAATATCTCACACTCTGTGTTCAGCAGGTTCCAGCAGAGGACGGGAGAGGGAGGCGACAGGAAGTGATGTCACAGCAGATGGACGGGAGAGGGAGGCGACAGGAAGTGATGTCACAGCAGATGACACCACAGGGCCCATGGTGGCGCTGGTTCAGGTACCGAACACTGAAGACAAGAGAAGAAGAAGAGTTTACTTTGTCTAAATATTTAAACTTTTATCTGTTTGTCTGTGTGTGTGTGTTTGTGTGTTTGTGTGGGTGTTTGTGTGTGTGTATGTGTGTATGTGTGTGTGTGTGTGTGTGTGTGTGTGTGTGTGTGTGTGTGTGCAGTCACCTGTTCAGCAGGTAAACAGTCTACACATCTTCATCGGACACACACTCAGACTCTCCCTCATCATCTTCATTCCTGCTCTGCTGCTGACAGCTGCTTATAGTCAGTACAGACACACACACACACACACACACACACACACACAAACACACACACACACACACACACACACACACACACACACACACACACACACACACACACACACACACACACACACACACACACACACACACACAGTCTATAATGGACATTGGATAGAAAGACAAGTTGGAGACTTTTGACCCAGTTTAACTGATCCTGAGTCAGACATGTGTCCTCAACAGTAGCCTATGACACACACACCCACACACACACATACACGCACACACACACAAACACACACATACACACACACACACACACACACACACACACACACACACACACACACACACACACACACACACACACACAAACACACACACACACAGACCACAGACCACAGAGAGAGAGAGAGACAGACAGACAGACAGACAGACAGACACACACACACACACAGACACTTCTTACTCTGTGACATGTGTTCTGTGTCTGCAGGAGTGTGGCGGTCCAATCGGAGAGCAACGACTGACCGGAGGCTGAACCAATCAGAAGAGGAGGACAGCTCAGTGTAGACACACAGGGATCACATGACTGAACACTTCCTGCTTCCTGTGTCCTGTTTCCTGTTTCCTTTAAAATGATCAAACAATCCAAACAAACTGTCTCACTGAGCAGCAGAATCTGTAATAATGTAATAAATGCTGTAAATAAATGTTAGTAATAAATAAATGATTTATTTCTACATGTCATGTGTTGCTGTAGTTCTGCTCTCTGACCAGCAGGTGGCGACACTGACTGCAGGATTACACTGTTGTAGAGCAGTTTGGTTTGTATTGATCAGTGATTTTAACACATTAACAGGGATGAAAAGTAACTAAGTACATTTACTCAAGTACTGTAATGAAGTACAGTTTGAGGTACTAGTACTTTACTGTAGTATAGTTTGAGGTACTAGTACTTTACTGTAGTACAGTTAGGGGTACTAGTACTATACTGTAGTACAGTTAGAGGTACTAGTACTTTACTGTAGTACAATTAGAGGTACTAGTACTTTACTGTAGTACAGTTAGAGGTACTAGTACTATACTGTAGTACAGTTAGAGGTACTAGTACTTTACTGTAGTACAGTTTGAGGTACTTGTACTTGACTGGAATACAGTTTGAAGTACTTGTACTTTACTGTAGTACAGTTTGAGTGTGGAAACAGCGGCACTGTCTTGTTGTGGATAAAGGTGGTAATGCAGCAGCGTTACCAAACTGGCCTCATTAGTATCCTCGTCTGTCACGTGGGGCCAGCCAATGAAATGTAAGCTCAGTATTATTATTATTCTTCTAGTTAAATCATCATTTGTCAATACATTAAAACAGCATCACACACACACACCACCAATGAACAGGTGCAAACAGCATTAATACTTATTGTAGGCCACATTTCCTCCAGTGAGTTTGGATTTGGGGGGGGGGGGGTCTTCAGTCTTGTAGTGTGACTGAATTGTCCTGTATCTGCTGCCAGAGGGAAGCAGTTGAAGTGGTGGTAGCCAGGATGTGTTGGGTCACTGATGATGTTTCAGGTCCTGCCAGCAGGCTTGGTAAATGTCCCAGACTGCAGGAAGCTGGGTCCCAGTGCTGTGCAGTCTGGATGAGTGTTTGCAGAGCCCTCTGGTCCACGCTGTGATGCCGTATGTGATGATACTCTCCACAGAGCTCCGGTAGAAGGTAACCAGCAGGTTCTGTGGCAGACCGGCTCTCCTCAGCTTCACAATGACAGTGGATGTATGTGAGGCCCAGGAGAGTCCTCAGTGATGTTTACCATCACACATTTAAAACTGGAGACTCTCCACTGCTTCACTGGGTTGGGATTGGTTCTCCTCTTCTTCCTCAAGTCCAGTTTGTCTTGTTGTGGTTCAGGATGAGATTATTGGAGGAACACCAGACGGTCAGGTTCTGTATGCTGACTCATGGTTGTTGGAGATCAGGCCCATGACTGTCTGAGAACTGTATGATGGTGTTTGTTGGACAGGCTGACAGTCATGGGTGAAGAGGGCAAACAGGACAGGGCTCAGGACACACTCCTGAGGAACACCAGTGTTCAGGATGAGAGTCAATCTGGGGTCGGTTGGTCAGGAAGTCCAGGATCCAGTTACAGATGGTTGTGTTCAGGCCCAGTCTGTGAAGTTTAGACAGTAGGATGTTGGGTATGATGCTGTTAAAGACATGTATGACTGTATGTTTGTCCTTCACATGTCTCCAGATCCATTCATCAGATCTTCTTTCTACCAGACAGTGTCACGTTCGGGACGGGTTCTGCTCTCTGTAGGTACTGACTTGGTTGGTTTTACATTTAGTTCAAAAATCTGCTGTTGCTTTTATTCTTTTGTTTGTTGTATGACTCCATTAAAGAGGTTAATGTATATTCAACATTTACAGAGTTTTCCATTTACTCTTAAAATGATAAACTGTTGTTTGAAGTTATCTTCAGTTTATTGAACTTATTCATCTTGTTCAGTTACGTCATATTTTTAAAGGCACAGTTTGTCAGACTGAGGATGAAGGCTTAATTCCCTCTATGTTTATCTCCTCTACTGTCTGACAGTTCATCAGTTTGATGTTTGTCTTTAATTTCAGAAAAATAGTTAACCAAGAAACAGCCAAGATTACTGTTTTAATGATTATTGATTATTTAACCTAACCTATTGAAATCTAACCCTAACCCTAACCTAACCCATACTTTTGTCCACATAGATTTGTTATAAATTCATATATATTCAGTCTGATGTTCAGATACAGGAAACAGCCGATACTGAAGGCAGCCAACAGGAAGTCATGTGGTGAGCAAACTGTGAAAAGTGTCATCTGCCCACCGAGTGTTTAAAACAGGAACCAAACCTCAGCAGCCTGTCCTTCACAGATAGATCATTTCCAAATGAATAACTGCAAATATTAAAGAAAACAATTATAATTTAAATCGCCAGTACAATTATTAGAAAGAAAATGTCATTACTTTATTTCACTGTCATACTGAAGTTACTAAATTATTATTTTTGAGATACAAATTCATCATTTAGATTTAATACATCATGAAATCACATTGTTAATAAAAACTAATGATAATTGTTTTGGGCTTAGTATCATAATGAATGAGTTAGTAAATGAAAACTAAATTTAGGGCTGTAACTAACATTCACTGTCATAATCAGTCCATTGTGTTTTAACAGTGATCAGAGTGATTTTTTACAGTGTGCAGCAGCTGTGGTGACTGACAGCAGCTTTAAAACAGTCAGTTAGTCAGTTAGTCATCATGATGACGGTCAGACGCTTCAACTCTCTGCTGCTGCTCGCTCTGCTCACAGGTATCTGCTCTTTATATTCACTTTACATCATCAACACTTTACACAGGAAATAATACAATAAGTCATAATGTTAATAAACTTTATTTAGACAGTTTTGCATGTTTCATTCACAAAGTGCAGCTCAGAATAATCAGCAAGTTCAAAAGAAAACAGACAATTGAAACAGTTCAAATATTAAGAGTCTCTTCAGGATGTGATGAAAACCAACATGATCTGTTTATCATCAGATCTTTAAGTGAAGATGCAGAATTTAGATTTGAGTTGCTGACTGGAAGGATCTGAAACACAAAGTTGAAGCTGTTTAAGTCATTAACAGACTCTGTTTGTCTTTCTGTCTTCAGTCAGTGGATCCAGCAGCAGGAAGGTTGTTGGTCGAGCAGGTGAGGACGTCACTCTGCCCTGTAAATATGACATCAAGTATAACGGACCAACAGCAGTCTGTTGGAATCAAGGATCACTATCAACTTTTGGCTGCTACAACCAGATCATCTACTCAGACGGATATAAAGTGACAACCAGAACTTCCAGCAGGTATCAGTTACTGGGACGACTGAAGGATGGAGATGTTTCTCTGACGATCCTGAACACCACAGAGGAAGATGCTGGACTGTACGGATGCAGAGTGCAGATATCTGGGCCGTTCAATGATAAAAAACATCACATCGATCTGACCATTGAGAAAGGTAAGAAATCATTAAAATGATCAGGTTGTTTCTGACAGAATATTTGTGTGAGATAAACTCATAAACGTAAACTTGAGGACTGACCATGACTTTAGACCCGTTACCATAGTTACAGTAAACTGATAACAGCTGCATGAGTCTCATGTTTTATCTGTAGGCTGATTTATGGAAAGTTGCTCAACACTCAACACTTTACTTTCATGTTGCACCTGATGAATTTCAGCTCCGTCGGCCTCGTCAACACCAAGAACAAGAACGACTGCACAGAGTCGACAGACAGAACAGACGATAAACACATCAGGTACGACTCCAACACACACTACGAGTAATTAGACTGCAAGGATTAAATTATTATTCAATCTGTCAGCTTTCTTGTACATTTGTAATGAAAGAGACTTTTAGGACATAAACTCAGAGCTCAACGCTTCAGAAGAAGTCTGACTGAAAATAAACTGGACCTCCAATGATTAATGATTTAATTGATTAGTTGGCAACTATTAAATTCAGTCTTATTTAAATTCTGAGTTCCTTCAGTAGTTTTGTTTAAACCCTTGCTGTTGTGTTTTAAGTATTTCTTATTACTGACGTTACTAACGTTGAATAATGTCTGTTAATGTGACTCTGATTTCTGTTTCATCTCCGTCGACCTCGTCAACACCAACCACAGAAACGACTGAACAGACGATAAACACATCAGGTACGACTCCAACACACACAGTGATTTACATATTAAACTGTATTTATTCTCATTAGACAGTAAGTCTGTAATTATTGTTCAATCTTTCAGTCAAAGTTATTTTCAGCTTTCTTTCTTGTTTCACTTCATGTTTGTCCATTCTACACTGGAAATATTAATTTCTATATATTAAATACTATATATATAATACTATATTTATGTACGTTGTGAATTTTAATGGTAAAAGACTTTTGTAAAGTTGATCAACACATTATACGGAGTTGTTTAATTGACTGGTTTCATTTCCTCGTCCTGCAGGTCAGGTGACCGCTACAGAGAGCCTCCCACTGTCCTCGAATAGCAGCATGGCCGAGGTACAGACTTCCTGTGAGAAATGACGCGATGAAACTGTGAAAACATTTCTGTGGTTTATTCACTTCTGTCACATATAAACTGTGAGTGGTGACAACTGCAGAGCATTTAGCTGCAACGTGATAAAGGAGACGAAACTGACAAAGAAATGTTAGATATGAACTAAAAATATAAAAGTAAAATAGTTTTCATAATATATGTGTGTGTGTGTGTGTGTGTGTGTGTGTGTGTGTGTGTGTGTGTATGTCGGTAACACACACACATCACCAGCCAATAACCTGCCTCTGTACAACATGAAGCTCCTGTCTAAGATGAACAGGTACATGGTCCAATACAGGAGCTGGGTAACACCAGGGGAGGCCAGCACCAGCTACTGATCCATAGAGCCATCACCCAACACTGCAGGACCAGGACCAGGACCATGACCAGGACTAGGCCCAGGACCAGGACCAGGACCAGATAGACCAACCTGACTCAGTGCCACACATGGATACTGGACTGCTTGGAGATGTAGAACATCAACAGGACACATAAAGAACTCAATGGGACTGTGGAGAACCGGTCTGGAGAACTCAGAGCCCATACCAAGCTGATCCACAGACCTGAACCCCCTCAGCTAGACCATCACAAAGAGGGGCTACTGATACCGGTTCCAAAGTGGAGCAACCATCACCTCCTCTACATGGATGACATCAAGCTGTATGTCAGGAATGAGCCAGACATGGACTCACTGATCCACATCACCAGGATCAACAGAAACCACATCAGACTAAAGTGTGGTGGGACCAAAGAGAGGGAAGAGGATCAGAACCGAGGGGGCTGAACTACCAGAAGGCAGCACTGCAGATGTCCAGGACAGCTACAAATACCTTGGGGCCCTGCAGGCTAATGGGAACCATGAAGAGGCCTCAAGGAAGTCCAGCACAGCCAGATACCTTCACAGGGTCAGACAGGTTCTGAAGAGTCGGCTGAATGAGAAGAACAAGGTCAAGCTCAGCACCCTGAGACTGTAGACTAAGCCCAGCACCCTGAGACTGTAGACTAAGCCCAGGACCCTGAGACTGTAGACTAAGCCCAGCACCCTGAGACTGTAGACTAAGCCCAGCACCCTGAGACTGTAGACTAAGTCCACTGAGGGAGGCCGAGGACTGGTGAACGTATCCAGGACCAAACCACCAAGATCCAAAGACAAGCTGCTATGTGAATACCTCAGGCAGCAGAAACCTGGTGATGCAGAGGAGGATGGCTTTTTGCCTTTAATGGACAGGTCAGTAGAGATAGACAGGAAATAGGAGGCAGAGAGGGGGGCAATGACACGTAGGACAGGACCGCTTGGCGCGGGATTCGAACCGGGGTCGCTGTAGGTCGCCTACAGCGAGGACTACAGCCTCAACACATGTGACGGGTGCTCCTCCCACTGAGCCAAACTCTGCCACCACACATGTATTTTTAAAGAACAACTACGAACATCGGAGTCAGGGAGAGGAAGGAGAGAAACACTGATTGATGACTACTGATGGTATTTTACCGTTGTTTAAACGGTTATTGTGGTAAACACACACGGAGGGTCTTCTGTAGGAATCCTTTCCATGTTGTGAGCCAATGATAATGACATTTATGATTCTGTCATTGAAGAAAACAAGAGCTTTATTTAGACATCAAATGTCCGCCTTGTTTAATTACACTCTGAGCCATCGGACCTCATGGTGACAACATGGCACCTATTGATAAGTTGTCCAAACTCTCTCTATATACAGCTCTGATCCAACAGCTTTAGGATGAACTAGAACAGAGATTATGATCCAGACCTTCTCATCCATCATCAGTGTCTGACTTCACAAACACTCTTCAGACACTCCAACATGTTGTAGAAAGCTTCCCAGAAGAGTGGAAGCTGTTATAGCTGCAGAGAGGAAACAGCTCCATATTAATACATGTAGATTTAGAATGACTGATGTCGGTTCATGAAAATGAGACTAACATCTATTAGAATAATGAATGTGAATTTTACCTTTGATGCCTAAAAAATTAATTTCTCACAATTAAAGTAAAATAGTATTTGTGTTTGTTTGTATGTTTTACAGCCACAGCAGGAGGCCGGCAGTGTTCCTGTGGTTCTGGTTTGCGTTCTGCTCGCGTTGGTTACAGTGGGCGTTGTCACACTTATTGGTAAGTTATTTTTAATAACCAACAGCCACAGAGAGGGAAGTTCAACACTGACTCTGCTGTGAGAAAATGTTCTTTAGTTCAAATCACAAGAGGAAGCTGTGGTCAGTCGGCCATGATGGAGGTCATGTGATCTGTTGCCAGGAAGGGTTTTGGTTTTTTCAGGTTTCAATAATGGACAAAAACAACTTAATAAGACAGATTGTTTCTACAGTGATCATGTTTTCAGTCTCTGAGAGCAGTTCTGTGTAAGGCAGACGCTACTGAGCATGTGCAGAAACTCTCCAGTTTAATCCAGTATATCAGTGTTTAACTTGATTCTTTATTCATGTTTTTATTCCTGATGTTTTTCTGTCTCTGCAGGGAGAAGATGGAACCAACATAAAATGTAAGTTTCATTTATGACTCATCTGATTGGCTAACTTCGACTTCTTCTATGTTTTAATACGTCAACTTTTTTTCATGGTTATGTTTCTCTGATGATAAATCATGACTCAGCAGAGACTTCATTAGTCAGCAGGGAGTCTCAGAGTCTCTGAGGCCTCATGAAGTCTCACCTGGAAACATCTGACACCTTCACATCATCACTGTGTTATCACCTTCATCACATTCACACGACTCAGTGAAGCTGTGAAGTGTTCAAACTGAAACTCAGCGATGACAAAAAGGCACAACCACAAACCACAACCTACCAGTTTTAACCTTATTGTTCGTTATCACACGTTTTTGTTTCTCACGATAATAACTGTTTAGATGCTTTACTTCCGTAAAAATACCAATACTACTCTGAGCTTGATGTAGTATGCAGTATTACAGTAAAAGTAGTGGTTTGGTCTCTGACTGATTATTAATTATTAATCGACTAATTGGAAACCAAACTTATCGTCTCTAGTTTTAAACAACCTGATTTGAAAGTTCCTGATAGTTCCTGATAGTTCCTGAGAGTTTTTTTCTTTCAGCAGAAACAGAAACTGATGGACGGACACTAAAACGTTGAGAGGAAACCTCTGAGGTTTCTCTGCTGACTGATAACGCTCACCTTAGTGGTTTTGTTTAAATGTCACAACCAGTAGTAATAGGACCACAGACACGAGCGAACACAAAGGAGGTAACTCAAAAGCAGGGTTTAATGACAAGGTGAGTGGGGCAGTGAGGGAGCAGTGGCTGGGTCTGGGGTAAGGGTTGCAGGGAAGGTCCAAGGTGGGAAGGCAGTGCACAGGGAGCGGGATCCAAGGGGGCAGAGGCAGGGCACCAGCAGGTGGGGTAGGCAAAACTGTAGAGCGGTTACAAAAGGAATAATCTTCACCAAGCAAAAGTCACAAGAACACACTGGTGGATTTGGCCAAGCGTTACCACATGAGTAGCAGAACTATCTGGCAGAGGGTGGAAGGAAGAACCGGGTCTTTATACTGCAGTTGATGAGTGATTAGAAACAGGTGTGCCAAACCTCCACCACTGGGGTTAAGTATCCTGCTCTACTTCCTGAGCCACAGCTGAAATGAACCCGTGTAGACAATCAGACTAATGTGGAGAGTGAGCTGGCAGGATATTACCATGTGTGGCTAATATTTAAACATTAAAACATCAAATAAATTAAACAGTAAACACAAATGAACAGTTTCGATATAAATCTGTAAATAATAGTTTCGAGCGAAATACTGACACCAAACAAAGAATAACTGAACAGATGATGAATCATGTGACTCTGTTTTGGGGATTATCCATTATACCGTTCTAGCTCTACTCGGCTCGACTCGGTTTTGGTACCAAGTCGTTTTCCCTTACTATAGTTCCTCCTCAACGTGAGCGGGGTCGTCATAGCAACGCTGCGTTAAACTGCCGTGACTTTGTTTTATAAGCGACACAAACACATAACCAATGGAGGACATGGAGGCGATGGTGTACCTGCTGCTGTATGTGTCTTTCTGTCTCACACAAAGCAAGAGAAGAGAAACCAATCTCTGTAACGCTGTTGTTGGGATTTAAAAATGGCGGCTTTGATTCTTGTGTGGGACGGCTCATGACTCTACCAGTGACTCTCTGACCAATCAGAGGCCGGCAGTCTGATGATGTCACATTTAGTATCGGCTCGGCTCGCTTGGAACCTCAGCAGGGCAGGTACTAAAAAAGCAGCAGGTACCAGATACTATCCCTGATGGAGACGCAGAGAAAACGAGTCAAGCTAGAACTGTGTAGTGGATCATTAAACAAAACAAAGTCCTGAATAATTGATGATGAATCATGTGTCCCTGGTTGTCTCTTAGCTCTCAGCAGCAGCAGGCCAGCAATTTCGTCTGGTTCACCTCTAATTCATCGGCTCTGGAGCTCCACCGTCAAGGTTCTGCAGTGGAGAACATCTACCAGATCGATGCTGGCTGCAGCAACAGTGGTTACGAAGTCGGTCCCTGAGGCCTGAAAGGACGACGAGCTGCAGATGAATAACACAAAGTAACACCAGGAATCAGCTGTGAGACGGACCTGAACCGTCACAAGAAATCAGACTCTGAAGCTTCAAGACTGCAGAGAAACCAACTACGAGTCCCAGAGGGCTTTGCTGCAAGAAACATCCAATCAGAGAGCTTCAGACGGCGTCCACGTCATGTGACGATGGAGGATGTTGATGACCTGCAGGCGTTCAGGTAATGAAGACGACTGCTTGTTTTTATATTTAGTTTAATATCACATCAAACTACTTTTTATGTGTTTGTGTGTTAATATTTAAAGAAAATGAGCTGCTGCTTTTTATTGTATCAGCTCAGCATTTAAATCTTTCTGTGTGTAATATTTGTTAAACATTAATGTATCAACTCTTTTATAAATCTGTAAATAATGAATAAAAGTTGAGAATGTGTTCTTATCTCTCATGTCTTCATGTTAACAGTGACCAGTTATTTTCTGCTATCAATATTAAAGCAGCTGCTGTTTGTCTCCATCTAGTGGCAGAAACACCACAACACAGCTCTGCTCATTTAAACATTTAAACAGCTCTGTGCTCCTCTTTTACACATCAAAACATAATCATTATAAACTTTATCTATGTAAAACTTTTCAATACAAATAAAAAACAGGACATATTAAATAAAGGTTGACAGAAAAAATAAGAAATAAAACAGAACAGTGATGATGAAGAGTAAGAACAAACACAGAATATTATAGAAATAAAATAACAATTTTGAGTGCCACGGGGCTGCTGCCGGGACGAGTACATGATTTATTTTTTCTTTATGAATGTACTTTATTCTTAATTATTTCTTCTTAACATCCCTGAAAATATTAAGTGAATGTTAATCATATTAAAGCATAAATAATATTTATTTAAACTTATTAATTAAAGTCTACTCCATTTTGTCCACAGACAGGAACATCACTGTTATGAAATTATTAAGTAAATCTTCAAATCATTTAGAGAGTAGATTTTATTATACTTTTTATTTTACATTACTTGGTTGTATGAAATTATATTATGTATGTTTTGTTCATCTTCTATTGATAAATGTTGAATCTTTTTATACAACACAAATCATATAACTACAATACAAAACAATAAAACTATTTATTTAGTCCTCAGTAAACATGAATGAATCCATTCAAATGAATTAGCTCAGTTAACTGGCAAAACAGACAGACAGGAATTAGCCAATCACAAAAACGTAGCTCAAGTTCTGCCCAGCGACTGCGGTTGCTAAGGGCAGCTAAGGCCCTGCGGTTGCTAAGGGCAGCTAAGGCCCTGCGGTTGCTAAGGGCAGCTAAGGCCCTACGGTTGCTACGGCGATTTGAGAATCTGCTTGGAAACAATTCTGAAGAATTTGGCTTCTGACAAGGTCCCGAACAATTACAAACTGTGAGAAAACCGTAACTCCTGTCCAAAAACCGAAAAAACCGTGAGAGACACCGTGAGAGACATTTTATTTTATTATTATTATTACTATTATTATTATTATTATTTTTTATATACTTTAAGTTGTTTGTTTTTATGGTGTGTCTGTCTGTCTTTTAATGTGAGGACTACGGGTGGAAATTAGCCTTGGGCTAAACCCGGTATATTTACAGGACGTCATTGCACTAACTGTACATTAATATACATTGTCCTCGGCAAATAAACGATAAATTTAAAAAAATAAAAAGAAGCCGGCATATTCTGACAGTGTTTATTTTATTGAGATATTCCTTAAAATGAGCGAGTAAGCTCAGTGTGAACACAGAGTGAGATTCTTTTGGAAAAGAATACGATTACATTAGGTTTAATGGGGAGCGAGACAGGTATTGCTGCCGGTCTCGGCCCCCCGTTTAAATTTTGTGCAGACCCCGCCTGTCAAAATAACATTTTATGAATCCCAACACCTATGTCTACATTTTGATAAAAGATTATTTGTCTCTTTTTTACGGTTTGGCCGTGAGCTCGAATTAAAAATAAAAATGAAGGTTATTTTTTACTGCTTCTCACACTCTAGCTAACTGCTGCTTCCACTCTAACTTTGACGAAAAAGTGATTTCCACTCCTCGTTTAACTGCTCATAGTTTGAAAAGTTTACATATTATGTAAAAACAGTTTGGTGTTTTGGAGAGAGCACAGGTTTTCCTCTGTTTTAAAGTTTGAATCACGTTTCTACGTGCAGGTATGAGAGAGCTAGGTGACTCCGAAAAAAGGTGACATTTTGTGGTTTAAAAAAAAAATTCCCATTCATTTTCAATGGAGATTTTTCCCGGTAATTTGGGAATAACTTTGGGAAAAATTGGAATTTCAATACCAAAAGTCATACAGTCTTTAACTGTTGGCTCAGATGTGGACAGTCTGATCCAGTCTGCTCACAGAACTGGAACCAGGACCAGCAGGGAGGAACTGGTTTGATGATCTAAGACCAGGATCAGGCTCACAGGATGTTAGAGGTCTAGTTTATATTCAGAGGTCCCAGTTAGAGATGTGCTGCTGAATCTAAACTTCCTGCTGTCTCAGGGAGCAGCAGAATTATTTCTGAGTCTTAATGTAGATAATTAATGTAATAAATGCTGTAAATAAATGTTAGTAATAAATAAATGATTTATTTCTACATGTCATGTGTTGCTGTAGTTCTGCTCTCTGACCAGCAGGTGGCGACACTGACTGCAGGATTACACTGTTGTAGAGCAGTTTGGTTTGTATTGATCAGTGATTTTAACACATTAACAGGGATGAAAAGTAACTAAGTACATTTACTCAACTACTGTAATGAAGTACAGTTTGAAGTACTAGTACTTTACTGTAGTACAGTTAGAGGTACTAGTACTTTACTGTAGTAAAGTTTGAGGTGGTGTTCCTCAGGACACACTCCTGAGGAACACCAGTGTTCAGGATGAGAGTCAATCTGGGGCCGGTTGGTCAGGAAGTCCAGGATCCAGTTACAGATGGTTGTGTTCAGGCCCAGTCTGTGAAGTTTAGACAGTAGGATGTTGGGTATGATGCTGTTAAAGACATGTATGACTGTATGTTTGTCCTTCACATGTCTCCAGATCCATTCATCAGATCTACTTCATACCTGGCAGGTATGCAGTGTGATGTGTGAAGTTGTTTGGATGAGCCTCATAAACAACCTCACTTCTTCTTTCTCTACCAGACACTGTCACTTTGTCATTGAAACCCACATTGTGGTCAGAGATTCGATCACATCTGTAGTGATAAGATCTACCACAGAGAATGAACTGAAACGGTTCAGAGAGAAGCTCCATCTCTGTTCCTCACATGAGGGAACTTAGGAAGTATGCAGGAAGTTATTCATTGACATTTATTTATTTTGACCTCAAAATGACATTAGCCTTTAGCACATTTCAGTTTCAGTTCTGCATCAAATAGTGAATTTGACTCTATGCAGAAAGTTATCTGTAGTTATTTTAAGCTTTGAATGAGTCGACTGGACTCTGCAGGTCTGTGGTGTCGGGGCCCATCGTGAAGCCTTTTCAAATCCCAGATGGCCCCACTGATAAACTGAAGTTATCTTCAGTTTATTGAACTCATTAATCTTGTTCAGTTACATCATATTCTTAAAGGCACAGTTTGTCAGACTGAGGATGAAGGTTTAATTCCCTCTATGTTTATCTCCTCTACTGTCTGACAGTTCATCAGTTTCATGTTTGTTTGTAATTTCAGACAAAATTTAACCAAGAAACAGCCAAGATTACTGTTTTACTGAGTATTGATCATTTACTTTTGTCCACATAGATTTGTTATAAATTCATATATATTCAGTCTGATGTTCAGATACAGGAAACAGCCGATACTGAAGGCAGCCAACAGGAAGTCATGTGGTGAGCGAACTGTAAAAAGTGTCATCTGTCCAACGACTGTTTAACACAGGAACCAAACCTCAGCAGCCTGGAGATGAATAACTGAGAATATTAAAGAAAGCTATTATAATTAAAATCTAAAGTACAATTATAAGAAAGAAAACTTCATTATTTTACTTAACTGTCATACTAAGGTTATTAAATTATCATTCTTTGAGATGCAAATTTATTATTTAGGTTTTATACATCATGAACTCACATTGTTAATAAAAACTACTGATAATTGTTTTGGGCTTAGTATCATAATGAATGAGTTAGTAAATGAAAACTAAATTTAGGGCTGTAACTAACATTCACTGTCATAATCAGTCCATTGTGTTTTAACAGTGATCAGAGTGATTTTTTACAGTGTGCAGCAGCTGTGGTGACTGACAGCAGCTTTCAAACAGTCAGTTAGTCAGTTAGTCATCATGATGACGGTCAGACGCTTCAACTCTCTGCTGCTGCTCGCTCTGCTCACAGGTATCTGCTCTTTACATTCACTTTACATCATCAACACTTTACACAGGAAATAATACAATAAGTCATAATGTTAATAAACTTTATTTAGACAGTTTTGCATGTTTCATTCACAAAGTGCAGCTCAGAATAATCAGCAAGTTCAAAAGAAAACAGACAATTGAAACAGTTCAAATATTAAGAGTCTCTTCAGGATGTGATGAAAACCAACATGATCTGTTTATCATCAGATCTTTAAGTGAAGACGCAGAACTTAGATTTGAGTTGCTGACTGGAAGGATCTGAAACACAAAGTTGAAGCTGTTTAAGTCATTAACAGACTCTGTTTGTCTTTCTGTCTTCAGTCAGTGGATCCAGCAGCACGAAGGTTGTTGGTCGAGCAGGTGAGGACGTCACTCTGCCCTGTAAATATAACATCAAGTATAACGGACCAACAGCAGTCTGTTGGGGTCGAGGATCAATACCATATTCAGGCTGCAACAACCAGATCATCTACTCAGATGGACATAAAGTGACAACCAGAGCTTCCAGCAGGTATCAGTTACTGGGACGACTGGAGGATGGAGATGTTTCTCTGACGATCCTGAAGACCACAGAGGAAGATGCTGGACGGTACGGATGCAGAGTGAAGATAGATGGGCCGTTCAATGATCAATCACATCACATCGATCTGACCATTGAGAAAGGTAAGAAATCATTAAAATGATCAGATTGTTTCTGACAGAATATTTGTGTGAGATAAACTCATAAACATAAACTTTAGACCCGTTACCATAGTTACAGTAAACTGATAACAGCTGCATGAGTCTCATGTTTTATCTACAGGCTGATTTATGGAAAGTTGCTCAACACTCAACACTTTACTTTCATGTTGCTCCTGATGAATTTCAGCTCCGTCGACCTCGTCAACACCAAGAACAAGAACGACTGCACAGAGTCGACAGACAGAACAGACGACAAACACATCAGGTACGACTCCAACACACACTACGAGTAATTAGACTGTAAGAATTCAATTATCATTCAATCTTTCAGCTTTCTTGTCCATTTGTAATGAAAGTGACTTTTAGGACATAAACTCAGAGCTCAACGCTTCAGAAGAAGTCTGACTGAAAATAAACTGGAGCTCCAATGATTAATGAGTTAATTGATTAGTTGGCAACTATTAAATTCAGGTTCAGTTCTATTGGACTGATGGTCTGATTTAAATTCTGAGTTCCTACAGTAGTTTTGTTTACAGACGATAAACACATCAGGTACGACTCCAACACACACAGTGATTTACATATTAAACTGAATTTATTCTCACTGTTGGTCAAAGTTACATTTATTCATTCATTAGACAGTAAGTCTATAATTATTGTTCAATCTTTCAGTCAAAGTTATTTTCAGCTTTCTTTCTTGTTTCACTTCATGTTTGTCCATTCTACACTGGAAATATTAATTCTATATTCATGTACATTGTGCATTTTAATGGCAAAATATTTGTATCCAGTAAAAGAAACTTGTTGGTAAATAAATCAGTAAAAGACTTTAACATTAGTAAAGTTGATCAACACATTATACGGAGTTGTTTAATATAATGTTCACAGAGCAAGTTTGACTGGTTTCATTTCCTCGTCCTGCAGGTCAGGTGACCGCTACAGAGAGCCTTCCACTGTCCTCGAATAGCAGCAAGGCTGAGGTAAAGACTTCCTGTTAGAAATGAAAAAACATTTCTGTGGTTTATTCACTTCTGTCACATATAAACTGTGAGTGGTGACAACTGCAGAGCATTTAGCTGCAACGTGATAAAGGAGACGAAACTAACAAAGAATTGTTAGATATGAACTGAAAATATAAAAGTAAAATAGTTGTCATTATATATGTGTATGTGTGTGTGTGTGTGTGTGTGTGTGTGTGTGTGTGTGTGTGTGTGTGTGTGTGTGTGTGTGTGTGTGTGTGACCGACACACTCACACATCAACAGCCAATAACCTGCCTCTGTACAACATGAAGCTCCTGTGTAAGATGAACAGGTACATGGTCCAATACAGGAGCTGGGTAACACCAGGGGAGGCCAGCACCAGCTACTGATCCATAGAGCAGTCACCCAAGACTGCAGGATCAGGACCAGGACCAGTACCAGGACCAGGACTAGGACCAGGACCAGATAGACCAACCTGACTAAGTGCCACACATTGATACTGGACTGTTTGGAAATATAGAACATCAACAGGACACTAAGAGCCTTCATCAAGAACTCAATGGGACTGTGGAGAACCGGTATGGAGAACTCAGAGCCCATACCAAGCTGATCCACAACAGACCTGAACCCCCTCAGCCAGACCATCACAAAGAGGGGCTACGGATACCGGTTCCAAAGTGGAGCCTCGAGGGGGCTGAACTACCAGAAGGCAGCACTGAAGAAGTTCAGGATAGCTACAAATACCTTGGGGCCCTGCAGGCTAATGGGAACCATGAAGAGGCCTCAAGGAAGTCTAGCACAACCAGATACCTTCACAGGGTCAGACAGGTCCTGAAGAGTCTGTTGAATGGGAAGAACAAGGTCTGAGCCATCAACATGTTCACCCTGCCGGTCCTCAGATACCCAGCTGGTATAATATGCTTGCCAAAGGAGGAGATAGGGTCCATCAATCAATCTTTATTTATAAAGCACCAAATCACAACAGAGTCATGTGAAGGCTCTTTCCACATAGAGCAGGTCTAAACCCAACTCTTCAGGTTTCATTTAAAGAGACCCAACATTCCCACATGAGCAGCACTTGGTGACAGTGGAGAGAAAAAACTCCCTTTAACAGGAAGAACCCTCAGAACCAGACTCAGAGTGGGAGAACATCCTTTAACAGGAAGAACCCTCAGAACCAGACTCAGAGTGGGAGAACATCCTTTAACAGGAAGAACCCTCAGAACCAGACTCAGAGTGGGAGAACATCTGCCTGGACCGGTTGGAGGAGAGAGGAGAGAGAGGAGAGAGGAAGGAGAGGAGAGAGGAGAGAGGAGAGAGAGGAAGGAGAGGAGAGAGAGGAACGACAGGAGAGAACTGGACTTTGGTTCATCCTAAGCCCAGGACCCTGAGACTGTAGACTAAGCCCAGCACCCTGAGACTGTAGACTAAGTCCACTGAGGGAGGCCGAGGACTGGTGAACGTGTCCAGGACCAAAGCACCAAGATCCAAAGACGAGCTGCAAAGTGAATATCTCAGGCAGCAGAAACCTGGTGATGCAGAGGAGGAGGATGAACCATATTTGTATCTGCACATACACACATGTATTTTTAAAGAACAACTGCGAACACTGGAGTTCAGGGAGAGGAAGGAGAGAAACACTGATTGATGACTACTGATGGTATTTTACTGTTATTTAAACAGTTATTGTGGTAAACACGCACGGAGGGTCTTCTGTAGGAATCCTTTCCATGTTATGAGCCAATGATAATGACATTTATGATTCTGTAACTGAAGAAAACAAGAGCTTTATTTAGACATCGAACGTCCGCCTTGTTTAATTACACTCTGAGCCATCGGCCCTCATGGTGACAACATGGCGCCTATTGATAAGTTGTCTGAACTCTATATACAGCTCTGATCCAACAGCTTTAGGATGAACTAGAACAGAGATTATGATCCAGACCTTCTCATCCATCATCAGTGTCTGACTTCACAAACACTCTTCAGACACTCCAACATGTTGTAGAAAGCTTCCCAGAAGAGTGGAAGCTGTTATAGCTGCAGAGAGGAAACAGCTCCATATTAATACCTGTAGATTTAGAATGACTGATGTCGGTTCATGAAAATGAGACTAACATCTATTAGAATAATGAATGTGAATTTTACCTTTGATGCCTAAAATATTAATTTCTCACAATTAAAGTAAAATAGTATTTGTGTTTGATTGTATGTTTTACAGCCACGGCAGAAAGACCAGGAGGCCAGCAGCGCTCCTGTGGTTCTGGTTTGCGTTCTGCTCGCATTGGTTACAGTGGGCATTGTCGCATTTATTGGTAAGTTTTATTTTTAACAACCACAGACACAGAGAGGGAAGTTCAACACTGATTCTGCTGTGGGAAAATGTTTTTTTAGTTTAAATCACAAAGGGAAGCTGTGGTCAGTCGGCCATGATGGAGGTCATGTGATCTGTTGCCAGGAAGGGTTTTGTTTTATCAGGTTTCAATAATGGACAAAAACAACTTAATAAGACAGATTGTTTCTACAGTGATCATGTTTTCAGTCTCTGAGAGTAGTTCTGTGTAAGGCAGACGCTACTGAGCATGTGCAGAAACTCTCCAGTTTAATCCAGCATATCAGTGTTTAACTTGATTCTTTATTCATGTTTTTATTCCCAATGTTTTTCTGTCTCTGCAGGGAGAAGATGGAACCAACATAAAATGTAAGTTTCATTTATGACTCATCTGATTGGCTAACTTCGACTTCTTCTATGTTTTAATACGTCAACTTTTTTCATCGTAATGTTTCTCTGATGATAAATCATGACTCAGCAGAGACTTCATTAGTCAGCAGGGAGTCTCAGAGTCTCTGAGGCCTCATGAAGTCTCACCTGGAAACATCTGACACCTTCACATCATCACTGTGTTATCACCTTCATCACATTCACACGACTCAGTGAAGCTGCGAAGTGTTCAAACTGAAACTCAGCGATGACAAAAAGGCACAACCACAAACCACAACCTACCAGTTTTAACCTTATTGTTTGGTATCACACGTTTTTGTTTCTCACGATAATAACTGTTTAGATGCTTTACTTCAGTAAAAATACCAATACTACTCTGAGCTTGATGTAACATGCAGTATTACAGTAAAAGTACTGCAGTATTATAGTGATGTAGTATGCAGTATTACAGTAAAAGTACTGCAGTATTATAGTGGTGTAGTATGCAGTATTACAGTAAAAGTACTGCAGTATTATAGTGATGTAGTATGCAGTATTACAGTAAAAGTACTGCAGTATTATAGTGATGTAGTATGCAGTATTACAGTAAAAGTACTGCAGTATTATAGTGATGTAGTATGTAGTATTACAGTAAAAGTACTGCAGTATTATAGTGATGTAGTATGCAGTATTACAGTAAAAGTACTGCAGTATTATAGTGATGTAGTATGCAGTATTACAGTAAAAGTAGTGGTTTGGTCTCTCACTGATTATTAATTATTAATCGACTAATTGGAAACCAAACTTATCGTCTCTAGTTTTAAACAACCTGATTTGAAAGTTCCTGATAAATTGAGCATGTTGAAGCTGGAGAGTTTTTTTCTTTCAGCAGAAACAGAAACTGATGGACGGAGACTAAAACGTTGAGCGGAAACCTCTGAGGTTTCTCTGCTGACTGATAACACTCACTGAGCGCGCTCACCATGTTCGGACTCGTCCTGCAGCTGACGTGACACACACGTCTTTTTAATGTCACATGGTAAATGTTAAATGCAGAAGTGAGGGGAGCTCAGGGTGTGTTAGTGTGACCTCAAACCACAGTGTGTTCATAACCAACCAGCATAAAGCAACAAGACCAGTAAGTGACAGAAAAACTCATGAATACAACAGCACAGGATGTTTGTATCCTTCCAGTGATTCATGGATCATTACAGGAAATACTGACACCAAACAAAGAAGAACTGAACAGGTGATGAATCATGTGACTCTGTTTGTGTCTCAGCCCTCAGCAGCAGCAGCAGCAGCAGCATCAGCAGCATCAGCAGCAGCATCAGCAGGAGGAGCCAGAGCAGATGTACAGTCCGATCCAGTACAGCTCTGACCCGCCAGCTGTGGAGCTCCAAAACCAAGATCCTGCAATAGAGAGCATCTACCAGAGCGATGCCGATGGCAACGGTGATGCCATCTACGAGAACCACAGCGCCGGCAATGCTGGCGGTGACAGCGACTGTGTGTACGAGATCTGTCCCTGAGGCCTGAGAGGACGATGCAAAATAACACAAAGTGACAGCAGGAGTCAGCTGTGAGACGGACCTGAACCGTCACAACAAACCAGACTCTGAAGCTTCAAGACTGCAGAGAAACCAACTACGAGTCCCAGAGGGCTTTGCTGCAAGACACATCCAATCAGAGAGCTTCAGATGGTTAATTAATTAATGTATCAACTCTTTTATAAATCTGTAAATAATGAATAAAAGTTGAGAATGTGTTCTTATCTCTCATGTCTTCATGTTAACAGTGACCAGTTATTTTCTGCTATCAATATTAAAGCAGCTGCTGTTTGTCTCCATCTAGTGGCAGAAACACCACAACACAGCTCTGCTCATTTAAACATTTAAACAGCTCTGTGCTCCTCTTCTACACATCAAAACATAATCATTATAAACTTTATCTATGTAGAACTTTTCAATATAAATGAAACTATATGTACACCAGAAACTATTTAGAGTTGATACATTAATGTTTAACAAATATTACACACAGAAAGATTTAAATGCTGAGCTGATACAATAAAAAGCAGCAGCTCATTTTCTTTAAATATTAACACAAACACATAAAAAGTAGTTTGATGTGATATTAAATTAAACCCAATGTTAGTAATAAATAAATGATTTATTTCTACATGTCATGTGTTGCTGTAGTTCTGCTCTCTGACCAGCAGGTGGCGACACTGACTGCAGGATTACACTGTTGTAGAGCAGTTTGGTTTGTATTGATCAGTGATTTTAACACATTAACAGGGATGAAAAGTAACTAAGTACATTTACTCAAGTACTTTACTGTAGTACAGTTTGAGGTACTAGTACTTTCTACTCCACTACATTTATTTAACAGCTTTAGTTACTTTTCAGATGCCCTGTGAACTTTATGATGGTGTTTGTTGGACAGGCTGACAGTCATGGGTGAAGAGGGCAAACAGGACAGGGCTCAGGACACACTCCTGAGGAACACCAGTGTTCAGGATGAGAGTCAATCTGGGGCCGGTTGGTCAGGAAGTCCAGGATCCAGTTACAGATGGTTGTGTTCAGGCCCAGTCTGTGAAGTTTAGACAGTAGGATGTTGGGTATGATGCTGTTAAAGACATGTATGACTGTATGTTTGTCCTTCACATGTCTCCAGATCCATTCATCAGATCTACTTCATACCTGGCAGGTATGCAGTGTGATGTGTGAAGTTGTTTGGATGAGCCTCATAAACAACCTCACTTCTTCTTTCTCTACCAGACAGTGTCACTTTGTCATTGAAACCCACATTGTGGTCAGAGATTAGATCACATCTGTAGTGATAAGATCTACCACAGAGAATGAACTGAAAAGGTTCAGAGAGAAGCTCCATCTCTGTTCCTCACATGAAGGAACTTAGGAAGTGTGCAGGAAGTTATTCAATGATATTTATTTATTTTAACCTCAAAATGACATTAGCCTTTAGCACATTTCAGTTTCAGTTCTGCATCAAATAGTGAATTTGACTCTATGCAGAAAGTTATCTGTAGTTATTTTAAGCTTTGAATGAGTTGACTGGACTCTGCAGGTCTGTGGTGTCAGGGCCCATCGTGAAGCCTTTTCAAATCCCAGATGGCCCCACTGATAAACTGTTGTTTGAAGTTATCTTCAGTTAAACTCATTAATCTTGTTCAGTTATGTCACATTTTTAAAGGTTTAACTCCCTCAATGTTTATCTCCTCTACTGTCTGACAGTTAATCAGTTTGATGTTTGTTATCAAGCAGGAACTTAAAGAGAGGACTCCGATGCAGAACTCAGGAAGAAGCTGACAAGGCTTTATTCTCAAAAAAAGAATCAACAAAAAGCGCCTCAATCGAGGGAAAAGCAGGAAAAAGGTGAACTAAACTAAGGAACTCTGATAACCTAAATAGCAAAAAGTCAAACAAAAAAAATCACTCTTTCAAAGAATTAACTACAACAAATAACCTAAACTATGAACAACTATGACTATGAACAATGACAAACTATGACAAGACGCTTGTACTCAGGTCGACAGACAAGACATACTCGCACAGGACAAAGGGAGACGCAGACTATAAGCACACATGGAGGGAAATGGGGAACAGGTGGACACAATCAGGAATCAGGGAAGACAATCAGACCGATGACACATGAGGAAGGGCAAGGCACCTGAAACGAGAGGAGAGTTAATTCCAAAATAAAACAGGAAGTCACAAAATAAACATGGAGACAGGACAAAAACTCAACTTGACATTACCGGTGTGACATTTGTTTGTAATTTCAGAAAAATAAATAACCAAAAAACAGCCAAGATTACTGTTTTAATGATTATTGATTATTTACTTTGTCCACATATATTTCTTATACATTCAGTCTATCAGCCAGTAAAATTACAGGTTAGAGATATTTTTATCAGTGTGGAGTTCAGCTGTCTTCCTCCAGACTTTGAAGAAGTGAAAGTCAGTCTGCAGATACAGGAAACAGCCGATACTGAAGGCAGCCAACAGGAAGTCATATGTTGATAAGATAAGATAAATAACTGCAAATATTAAAGAAAACAGTCAGTTAGTCAGTTAGTCATCATGATGACGGTCAGACGCTTCAACTCTCTGCTGCTGCTCGCTCTGCTCACAGGTATCTGCTCTTTATATTCACTTTACATCATCAACACTTTACACAGGAAAAAAATATCACACATCAGTTTTCAAACACAATTACTCATCTTTTGTCAGTATAATATGAAATCTGATTATGTATTCTCAGATACAACAACCACACTTTATTTCATGAAAAATGATCTTTACTTAAACCTTTGTAACATCCTTTTTCAACCAAATGACATCATTATTATTATATGCTGAACAGTTTTCGGTTTCTTTCTAAACTGTAAAATAAAGGTTTACCTACAAAGTTAACCACAAAGTAGTGGTTAGTTTTAACCAAAACCAAACCAACCATATCTAAACCATAGCGCTCATATAGCAACTATTTCTGTATGACTTTCATACCTAATACAAATATACCAAGCCAATGCAGTGGCCGTCAGATACTTTTAATCTGTTGAAGGTTTTTCATTTAACAATGCTGGATTGAACCCTTCATTATGTATAATATTATGTTATAGACAATAAATTGCCAATTATTGCATTTGTAAAGGATCATTTTTTAACCTGACCAATAACATAATAACTATCGTACATTATTGATTACTACAGATCTGAAACACAAAGATGAAGCTGTTTAAGTCATTACCAGACTCTGTTTGTCTTTCTGTCTTCAGTCAGTGGATCCAGCAGCATGAAGGTTGTTGGTCGAGTAGGTGAGGACGTCACTGTGCCCTGTATGTACGACGCCAAGAATGACGGCGTGTCGCCAGCTTGTTGGGGTCGAGGACCAGTACCAAACTGGGGCTGCTGCAACCAGATCCTCGCTACAGATGGACATAGAGTGGTAGAAACAACCAGAGTTTCCAGCAGGTATCAGTTACTGGGACGACTGGAGGATGGAGACTTTTCTCTGACGATCCTGAACATCACAGAGGAAGATGCTGCGTGGTACGGATGCAGGATGGTGATATATGGCCCGTTCGCTCGCCCGAACCACAACATCTATCTGGCCGTTGAGAAAAGTAAGAAATCATAAAAAGTCATCAGGTTGTTTTTTCTGAAGCTCGAGGACTGTCCATGACTTGAGACCATTTAGCATAGTTACCATGGCTACCATACTTACCATACGTAGTTATCATATATATATATCATAATGTAATTGACATTGCAGATCTTACTGACTTTAACATGTGTAAATTGATTGAATATGTGTTTCACTACATGTTTGTCCATCCAACACTTTTTTTGTTTTTTTTGTATTGTACATTAATTTAGATAAACAGAGCATGTTTGACTGTGTTACTCTTCACATCCTCTTCATCTTCATCATTAACCTTTAAACCAGAATCTCTGAAATAAAATCCTGACCATGTTTTTTCCTTCTTGAGCCTTGTGATGACATCATGCTGCTGCTGACACATCTGCTTTCATTTCCTCGTTCTGCAGGTCAGGTGACCGCTACACAGAGCGTCCCAGCTTCCTCGGACAGCAACGACCCCGAGGTGAGAGAGACAAAGATTTCCTGTGTGAAAGGACGAGATGAAACTGTGAAAAGATTTCTGTCTTTTATACTGATGTTTTAGAGATGCCACTCTGCTCGTTTTACAGATTCCTGAAACCCACAGAGCTGCATCTGAAGAGACCACCAGAGACTGAGACTACTGTACACACACACACACACACACACACACACACACACACACACATCAGAATACCTGCAGCTGTAATTGTCCTTGTTTGTTTTATTTCATATTTTACTCTTTTATATCATTTTTAAACAGCAGCTGGTTTGAAAAGTGATTTATTAATAAAGTTTGATTGATTTTAAAACTATTCTAACATTTACTTTCTGTCATGAATTAAATAAACATTAATTAATTAATGAATCTGTCCTGTTGTTATTGTATATAGATAAAGTTTATTATGATTATGTTTCGATATGAGCAGAACTGTGTTGTGATGTTTTTATAGCAGAAAATAACTGGTCACTGTTAACATGAAGACATGAGAGATAAGAACACATTCTCAACTTTTATTCATTATTTACAGATTTATAAAAGAGCTGATACATTAATGTTTAACAAATATTACACACAGAAAGATTTAAATGCTGAGCTGATACAATAAAAAGCAGCAGCTCATTTTCTTTAAATATTAACACACAAACACATAAAAAGTAGTTTGATGTGATATTAAATTAAATATAAAAACAAGCAGTCGTCTTCATGACCTGAACGCCTGCAGGTCATCAACATCCTCCATCATCACATGACGTGGACGCCGTCTGAAGCTCTCTGATTGGATGTTTCTTGCAGCAAAGCCCTCTGGGACTCGTAGTTGGTTTCTCTGCAGTCTTGAAGCTTCAGAGTCTGGTTTGTTGTGACGGTTCAGGTCCGTCTCACAGCTGATTCCTGCTGTCACTTTGTGTTATTCGTCTGTAGCTCATCGTCCTCTCAGGCCTCAGGGAAGGGCCTCGTAAACACCACCACTGTCCCCGCCAGCATCGCCATCGGCATCGATCTGGTAGATGTTCTCCACTGCAGAACCTCGACGGTGGAGCTCCAGAGCCGATGAATTAGAGTTAAACCGGACCGAGGTGTCAGTCTGCAGCTGCTGCTGCTGCTGCTGCTGAGGGCTGAGAGACAAACAGAGTCACATGATTCATCATCTGTTCAGTTATTCTTTGTTTGGTGTCAGTATTTCCTGTAATGATCCATGAATCACTAGAAGGATACAAACACTGTTTAGAGGCAGTTTAGACACTCAAAATTTTGATATTATTTACAGATTTATAACGAAACTGTTCATTTGTGTTTCATTGATGATGTTTTAATGTTTAAATATTAGCCACACATGGTAATATGCTGCCAGCTCACTCTCCACTTTAGTCTGATTATCTACACAGGTTCATATCGGCTGTGGCTCAGGAAGTAGAGCAGGTCGCTCCTTGATGTGTCCTCGGGATCCTGATGGCTGAACCAGTGATGTATGAATGTGAGAGGTGTAGTTTCCTCCTGATGAGCATGTTGCACCCATCAAGGTATGAATGTGTGTGAATGGTTCAATGTGACATGTTGTATAAAAGTGCTTTGAGAGGTCAAAGGACTAGAAAAGTGCTATAACTTCAGTCTTTTTACCATCTGCAGGCAAACACACCAAACCATTAACATTAAACAGTTTGTTTGATTTGGAATTTATTTATTTAGTTTGAGCCTCACATTGTTGGGTTAAGTAAGCGTTTTAGGAATGTAGGGTCCTACACAATTTTCTGTCAAATTAATAGTTTCTTTCTTTGTCTTTGAGACTCACTCATTTTTTAAATGTTATTTAAGTATTTATGATGCTAAATAAACTGAAGAACATGTAAAATCTGAAATGTCTTATACACTTTTGACGATGAATGTTTCTCAAACATCCTGCGCTGTTGTATTCATGAGTTTTTCTGTCACTTACTGGTCTTGTTGCTTTATGCTGGTTGGTTATGAACACACTGTGGTTTGAGCTCACACTAACACACACTGAGCTTCCCTCACTTATGCATTTAACATTTACCATGTGACATTAAAAAGACGTGTGTGTCACGTCAGCTGCAGGACGAGTCCGAACATGGTGAGCGCGCTCAGTGAGTGTTATCAGTCAGCAGAGAAACCTCAGAGGTTTCCTCTTAACGTTTTAGTCTCCGTCCATCAGTTTCTGTTTCTGCTGAAAGAAAAAAACTCTCCAGCTTCAACATGCTCAATTTATCAGGAACTTTCAAATCAGGTTTTTTTACTGTAATACTTTAACTACGCCAAGCTCAGAGTAGTTTTACTTTGCTGTATTTGTATTTTTACTTTTCGTGAGAGACAGAAACGTGATACCGAACAATAAGGTTAAAACTGGAAGGTTGTGGTTTGTGGTTGTGCCTTTTTGTCATCACTGAGTTTCAGTTTGAACATTTCAGCTTCACTGAGTCTTGTGAATGTGATGAAGGTGATAACACAGTGATGATGTGAAGGTGTCAGATGTTTCCAGGGGAGACTTCATGAGGCCTCAGAGACTCTGAGACTCCCTGCTGACTAATGAAGTCTCTGCTGAGTCATGATTTATCATCAGAGAAACATAACGACTTTTTATTTACCACAAACTCCTACACAACACATCATATCAGATCTTTTACTGGACTCTAATCCAGGTTTATGATGCAGTTTTTTCAATTTACTGGAAATCGAAACAAATTGACGTATCAAAAAATAGAAGAAGTCGAAGTTAGCCAATCAGATGAGTCATAAATGAAACTTACATTTTATGTTGGTTCCATCTTCTCCCTGCAGAGACAGAAAAACATCAGGAATAAAAACATGAATAAAGAATCAAGTTAAACACTGATATACTGGATTAAACTGAAGAGTTCCTGCACATGCTCAGTAGCGTCTGCCTTACACAGAACTATTCTCAGAGACTGAAAACATGATCACTGTAGAAACAATCTGTCTTATTAAGTTGTTTTTGTCCATTATTGAAACCTGAAAAAACCAAAACCCTTCCTGGCAACAGATCACATGACCTCCATCATGGCCGACTGACCACAGCTTCCTCTTGTGATTTAAACTAAAAAACATTTTCCCACAGCAGAATCAGTGTTGAACTTCCCTCTCTGTGTCGTTTGGTTATTAAAAAAAAACAACTTACCAATAACGGTGGCGACGCCGGCTGTGACCAAACCGATCAACACGAGCAGAACGCACACCAGAACCACAGTAACGCTGCCGGCCTCCTGGTCCTCCTGCCGTGGCTGTAAAACATACAAACAAACACAAATACTATTTTACTTTATTGAGAAATTAATATTTTAGGCATCAAATGTAAAATTTACATTCATTATTCTAATAGATGTTAGTCTCATTTTCATGAACCGACATCAGTCATTCTAAATCTACAGGTATTAATATGGAGCTGTTTCCTCTCTACAGCTATAACAGCTTCCACTCTTCTGGGAAGCTTTCTACAACATGTTGGAGTGTCTGAAGAGTGTTTGTGAAGTCAGACACTGATGATGGATGAGTAGGTCTGGATCATAATCTCTGTTCTAGTTCATCCTAAAGCTGTTGGATGAGGTTAAAGGTCAGAGTTCAGTCATGTCTTAATGGAGCTTCTTTGTGCACTGGGAACAGTCATGCTGGAACAGAAAAGTTCCTCCCCAAACTGTTTCCACAAAGCTGGAAGCATTGAATTGTCCATAATATCTTAGTATGCTGATGCTTTAAGATTTCCCTTCACTGGAACTAAGAGGCCGAACCCTGAAAAACATCCTCATAGCATTATCCCTCCTCCACCAAACTCTACAGTCAGTCAGTAACGTTCTGACTCCTTCAGACTGCAGACAGAGAAGCGTGATTCGTCCAGTGGCAGTGAGCCTTACACCTCTCCATCCATCACTCTGCATTGTGTTTGGTGATGTGAGGCTTTCATGCAGCTGCTCGGTTATAGAAACTCATCCAGTTTCTGTGCTGATGTTAATGTCAGAGGAAGATTGAACTGGTGGTCTGTTGTTCCTGAACACTTCCACTCTTCAATAATACCACTAACAGCTGACTGTAGAATATCTAGCAGGAAGAAATGTAATGAACTGACTTATTGTAAAGGATTCATCCTCTGACACCAAGTCTGAATTCACTGAGCTCTTCACAACGACTCATTCTGTCACTAATGTCTGTAAATGTAGACTGCATGGCTAGCTGCTTGATTTTATACACCTGTGACTATAAAACACCTGAATTCAATGATTAACAGGTTTGTCTCAATACTTCTGTCCATATATGTGTAATGATCTGCAGTTGTCACCACTCACACTTTAAATACTTATTATTGTAGAAATGTGTGTGAACTTTATGACGGAAGTATAAAATAAACCACAGAAATGTTTTCACAGCTTAATCTTGTCCTTTAACACAGGAAATCTTTATCTCTCACCTCGGGGTCGTTGCTGTCCGAGGAAGCTGGGACGCTCTCTGCAACGGTCACCTGACCTGCAGAACAAGGAAATGAAAGCGGCTGTTTTTAGAGCAGCTGTGTCAGCAGCAGCATGATGTCATCACGAGGCTCAAGAAGGAAAAAAATGGTCTGGATTTTATTTCATGAGATTCTGCTTTAAAGGATAATGATGACGATGTAGAGTCACCATCAGTTTACTGATTTATTTACCAACTGGTAGCTTTGGCCAACAGTAAGAATGAATTCAGTTTAATATGTAAATCAGTGTGTGTGTTGGAGTCGTACCTGATGTGTTTATCGTCTGTTCTGTCTGTGGAGTCTGTTCAGTCGTTTCTGTGGTTGGTGTTGACGAGGTCGACGGAGCTGAAACAGAAATCAGAGTCACATTAACAGAACTCATTAACATCAGTAACATCAGTAATGTCTGTATTAACTGTGGTGGAAACAGAGGACAGAGCCACTGTGTTTGTGACTCTGATGCTCTCAGCTCAGGTGTTAAATGCAGTGAAGTTTAAACAGACGAGTACCAGCGTCTCTACTGTCTGATGTCATCCACTCTTCAGCCAATCAGGAGAGACGCTCTGACTTTACAACTGAACTAAAACCAGGACGCACACTTTTTATTCCTCTGACTGTGGAAATGTGAAGTTTTAACATCACAGATGATGAAGGACAGCATTAAAACAGAGTCTTCAGGCTCATTTATAGAAGCTCATTCAACACTTCTGAGTGTCCTTCAACACAAACTGAAGAGTCCTTTTCAATTTAAGCTTCAGTCAGCAAAAGTAATTACACACATTAAACAAGGACTTTACAAGCTGACTAAAGTTAAAGAGCAAAATATCAATAAGGAAGTTCAATGAAAACTACAATCTCCATGACAACATTAGTGACACTGTCCAATCACATTGCACGATAAAACATGACAAAATTCATCAGGTGCAATATGAAAGTAAAGTGTTGAGTGTTGAGCAACCTTCCATAAATCAGCCTACAGATAAAACATGAGACTCATGCAGCTGTTATCAGTTTACTGTAACTATGGTAACGGGCCTAAAGTCATAGACAGTCCTCAAGTTCATGTTTATGAGTTTATCTCACATAAACATTCTGTCAGGAAAAAATCTGATCATTTTAATGATTTCTTACCTTTCTCAATGGTCAGATCGATGTGATGTGATTGATCATTGAACCAACCAGGTATCTCCACTCTGCATCCGTACAGTCCAGCATCTTCCTCTGTGGTGTTCAGGATCGTCAGAGAAACATCTCCATCCTCCAGTCGTCCCAGTAACTGATACCTGCTGGAAGCTCTGGTTGTCACTTTAGATCCGTCTGTGTAGATGATCTGGTTGTTGCAGCCTGAATATGGTATTGATCCTCGACCCCAACAAGCTGACGTTCGTCCATGTTTCTTGATGTTGTATTCACAGGACAGAGTGACGTCCTCACCTGCTCGACCAACAACCTTCCTGCTGCTGGATCCACTGACTGAAGACAGAAAGACAAACAGAGTCTGGTAATGACTTAAACAGCTTCAACTTTGTGTTTCAGATCCTTCCAGTCAGCAACTCAAATCTAAATTCTGTGTCTTCACTTAAAGATCTGATGATAAACAGATCATGTTGGTTTTCATCACATCCTGAAGAGACTCTTAATATTTGAACTGTTTCAATTGTCTGTTTTCTTTTTAACTTGCTGATTATTCTGAGCTGCACTTTGTGAATGAAACATGCAAAACTGTCTAAATAAAGTTTATTAACATTATGACTTTATTGTATTATTTCCTGTGTAAAGTGTTGATGATGTAAAGTGAATATAAAGAGCAGATACCTGTGAGCAGAGCGAGCAGCAGCAGAGAGTTGAAGCGTCTGACCGTCATCATGATGACTAACTGACTAACTGACTGTTTTAAAGCTGCTGTCAGTCACCACAGCTGCTGCACACTGTAAAAAATCACTCTGATCACTGTTAAAACACAATGGACTGATTATGACAGTGAATGTTAGTTACAGCCCTAAATTTAGTTTTCATTTACTAACTCATTCATTATGATACTAAGCCCAAAACAATTATCAGTAGTTTTTATTAACAATGTGAGTTCATGATGTATTAAATCTAAATAATAAATTCATGTCTTAAAAAATGATAATTTAATAACTTCAGTATAACAGTGAAGTAAAGTAATGAAGTTGTCTTTGTTATATTTGAACTGGAGAATTTAATTATAATAGCTTTCTTTAATATTTGCAGTTATTCATCTGCAGGCTGCTGAGGTTTGGTTCCTGTTTTCAGCAGAGCATTAAACACTCGTTGGACAGATGACACTTTTTACAGCTCGGTCAGCACATGACTTCCTGTTGGCTGCCTTCAGTATCGGCTGTTTCCTGTATCTGCAGACTGACTTTCACTTCTTCAAAGTCTGAGGACGACAGCTGAACTCCACACTGCAAAAAATATCTGTAACCTCTAATTTTACTGGCTGATAGACTGAATGTATAAGAAAATATATGTGGACAAAGTAAATAATAAATAATCAGTAAAACAGTAATCTTGGCTGTTTCTTGGTTAAATTTAGTCTGAAATTACAAACAAACATGAAACTGATGAGCTGTCAGACAGTAGAGGAGATAAACATAGAGGGAATTAAACCTTTATCCTCAGTCTGACAAACTGTGCCTTTAAAAATGTGACGTAACTGAACAAGATTAATGAGTTTAACTGAAGATAACTTCAAACAACAGTTTATCAGTGGGGCCATCTGGGATTTGAAAAGGCATCACGATGGGCCCCGACACCACAGACCTGCAGAGTCCAGTCGACTCATTCAAAGCTTAAAATAACTACAGATAACTTTCTGCATAGAGTCAAATTCACTATTTGATGCAGAACTGAAACTGAAATGTGCTAAAGGCTAATGTCATTTTGAGGTTAAAATAAATAAATGTCAATGAATAACTTCCTGCATACTTCCTAAGTTCCTCCATGTGAGGAACAGAGATGGAGCTTCTCTCTGAACCTTTTCAGTTCATTCTCTGTGGTAGATCTTATCACTACAGATGTTATCTAATCTCTGACCACAATGTGGGTTTCAATGACAAAGTGACACTGTCTGGTAGAGAAAGAAGAAGTGAGGTTGTTTATGAGGCTCATCCAAACAACTTCACACATCACACTGCATACCTGCCAGGTATGAAGTAGATCTGATGAATGGATCTGGAGACATGTGAAGGACAAACATACAGTCATACATGTCTTTAACAGCATCATACCCAACATCCTACTGTCTAAACTTCACAGACTGGGCCTGAACACAACCATCTGTAACTGGATCCTGGACTTCCTGACCAACCGGCCCCAGATTGACTCTCATCCTGAACACTGGTGTTCCTCAGGAGTGTGTCCTGAGCCCTGTCCTGTTGGCCCTCTTCACCCATGACTGTCAGCCTGTCCAACAAACACCATCATAAAGTTCACAGGGGTTCCACACTGATGATGATACCAATAAAAATATTCCTGTTGTTTTAAGAAACAGAAATACTTTAACACTTTAACATGTAAAACCATCAGGATCAGCAGTTATGAATGAAATGTACAGTGAGGTGTTTAACTCATAAAGTCTGGAACATGACGACCAAAATACCACATTTAACATTTTAAAAGCAGATCTTTAACAATATGTTGTATTTTAAAAGCTTGTTATATTATCATTGAGTCAAATCTGCATCTGAAAAGTAACTAAAGCTGTTAAATAAATGTAGTGGAGTAGAAAGTAGCATCACATGGAAATACTACAGTAAAGTACAAGTACCTCTAACTGTACTACAGTAAAGTACTAGTACCTCAAACTGTACTACAGTAAAGTACTAGTACCTCTAATTGTACTACAGTAAAGTACAAGTACCTCAAACTGTACTACAGTAAAGTACTAGTACCTCAAACTGTACTACAGTAAAATACTAGTACCTCTAACTGTACTACATTAAAGTACTAGTACCTCTAACTGTACTACAGTAAAGTACTAGTACCTCTAACTGTACTACAGTAAAGTACTAGTACCTCTAACTGTACTACATTAAAGTACTAGTACCTCTAACTGCACTACAGTATAGTACTAGTACCTCAAACTGTACTACAGTAAAGTACTAGTACCTCTAACTGTACTACAGTCAAGTACTAGTACCTCCAAACTGTCCTACAGTAAAGTACTAGTACCTCTAACTGTACTACAGTAAAGTACTAGTACCTCTAACAGTACTACAGTAAAGTACTAGTACCTCAAACTGTACTGCAGTAGAGTACAAGTACCTCAAACTGTACTACAGTAAAGTACTAGTACCTCTAACTGTACTACAGTAAAGTACTAGTACCTCAAACTATACTACAGTAAAGTACTAGTACCTCAAACTGTACTGCAGTAGAGTACAAGTACCTCAAACTGTACTACAGTAAAGTACTAGTACCTCTAACTGTACTACAGTAAAGTACTAGTACCTCAAACTATACTACAGTAAAGTACAAGTACCTCAAACTGTACTCCAGTGAAGTACAAGTACCTCTAACTGTACTACAGTAAAGTACTAGTACCTCTAACTGTACTTCATTACAGTACTTGAGTAAATGTACTTAGTTACTTTTCATGCCTGTTAATGTGTTAAAATCACTGATCAATACAAATCAAACTGCTCTACAACAGTGTAATCCTGCAGTCAGTGTCGCCACCTGCTGGTCAGAGAGCAGAACTACAGCAACACATGACATGTAGAAATAAATCATTTATTTATTACTAACATTTATTTACAGCATTTATTACATTAATTATCTACATTAAGACTCAGAAATAATTCTGCTGCTCACTGAGACAGCAGGAAGTTTAGAGTCAGCAGCACATCTCTAACTGGGACCTCTGAATATAAACTAGACCTCTAACATCCTGTGAGCCTGATCCTGGTCTTAGATCATCAAACCAGTTCCTCCCTGCTGGTCCTGGTTCCAGTTCTGTGAGCAGACTGGATCAGACTGTCCACATCTGAGCCAACAGTTAAAAAACCTTTAAAACCTTTCTTTAGGATGTCTGTCTGTAACGTCTGTCTGCTTCTAGAAACATATCTGTGCTCCCTTTCACAAACAGTACTAAACTGAAGTTTAACCTGCCTCTTTGCAGGATTAATATAAACTTCAATTTAGTCCTACAGTAGCTCTAATCTACCCTCTTGCAATTGGCTTTGTTTAATCCAGAACAGACTAAATCTATGACTACTTTAAGATAAGTCTGTTCAGGTGATTTAAACTTAAGCCAGCTCAAACAGCATTTTAGACTGTGACTAGGCTTGAGCCTTGTCTGCGAAACTGGGCCATATTCTCTTTATGTGTTATTTTATTATTCTCTGTTTGTTCTTAATCTTCATCATCACTGTTCTGTTTTATTTCTGATTTTTACTGTCAACCTTTATTTAATATGTCCTGTTTTTTATTTATATTGAAAAGTTCTACATAGATAAAGTTTATAATGATGATGTTTTGATGTGTAGAAGAGGAGCACAGAGCTGTTTAAATGTTTAAATGAGCAGAGCTGTGTTGTGGTGTTTCTGCCACTAGATGGAGACAAACAGCAGCTGCTTTAATATTTATAGTAGAAAATAACTGGTCACTGTTAACATGAAGACATGAGAGATAAGAACACATTCTCAACTTTTATTCATTATTTACAGATTTATAAAAGAGTTTATACATTAATGTTTAACAAATATTACACACAGAAAGATTTAAATGCTGAGCTGATACAATAAAAAGCTGCAGCTCATTTTCTTTAAATATTAACACAAACACATAAAAAGTAGTTTGATGTGATATTAAATTAAATATAAAAACAAGCAGTCGTCTTCATGACCTGAACGCCTGCAGGTCATCAACATCCTCCATCATCACATGACGTGGACGCCGTCTGAAGCTCTCTGATTGGATGTTTCTTGCAGCAAAGCCCTCTGGGACTCGTAGTTGGTTTCTCTGCAGTCTTGAAGCTTCAGAGTCTGGTTTGTTGTGACGGTTCAGGTCTGTCTCACAGCTGATTCCTGCTGTCACTTTGTGTTATTCGTCTGCAGCTCGTCGTCCTCTCAGGCCTCAGGGACAGACCTCGTACACACAGTCACTGTTGCCGCCATCAGCATCGATCTGGTAGATGTTCTCCACTGCAGAACCTTGACGGTGGAGCTCCAGAGCCGATGAATTCGAGCTGAACCGGATCAAAGTGTTGTCCTGCTGCTGAGGGCTGAGAGACAAACAGAGTCTTTGATGTTTTAATGTTTAAATATTAGCCACACATGGTAATATCCTGCCAGCTCACTCTCCACTTTAGTCTGATTATCTACACAGGTTCATTTCGGCTGTGGCTCAGGAAGCAGAGCAGGTCGTCTGCTAATTGGAAGTTTATGTTCATCAGTTTCTGTTTCTGCTGAAAGAAAAAAACTCTCCAGCTTCAACATGCTCAATTTATCAGGAACTTTCAAATCAGGTTGTTTACAACTAGAGATGATAAGTTTGGCTTCCAATTAGTTGATTAATAATTAATAATCAGTCAGAGACCAAACCACTACTGTACCGTACCGTCTTTCTTCCGCTTTATCCAGGGTCGGGTCTCGGTGGCAGCAGCCTAAGCAGGGAAGCCCAGACTTCCCTCTCTCCAGCCACTTCGTCTAGCTCTTCCTGGGGGATCCCGAGGCGTTCCCAGGCCAGCCGAGAGACATAGTCTCTCCAGCGTGTCCTGGTTCTCCTACCGGTGGGACGGGCCCTGAACACCTCACCAGGGAGGCGTCCGGGAGGCATCCTGACTAGATGCCCGAGCCACCTCATCTGGCTCCTCTCGATGCGGAGGAGCAGCGGGTCTACTCCGAGCTCCCTCCGGATAACTGAGCTTCTCACCCTATCTCTAAGGGAGAGCCCAGCCACCCTACGGAGGAAGCTCATTTCGGCCGCTTGTTTTTTCGGTCACTACCCAAAGCTCATGACCAGAGGTGAGGGTAGGAACCAAGATCGACTGGTAAATCGAGAGCTTTGCCTTTCGGCTCAGCTCTCTCTTCACCACGAAGGATCTGTGCAGAGTCCGCATTACTGCAGACACCGCACCGATCCGCCTGTCGATCTCCCGTTCCATCCTTCCCTCACTTGTGAACAAGACCCCGAGGTACATGAACTTCTCCACTTGGGGCAGGATCTCATCCCCGACCCGGAGAGTGCTCGGATATGGAGGTGCTGATTCTCATCCCGGCCGCTTCACACTCAGAGGCACTGCCCCCAATGTCCATGCGATGCTGCAGAGTCGTGTCAGCCATGACAGCCCCACAACATCCAAGGTCTTGAGGAACTCGGGGCGGATCTCATCCACCCTTGGGGCCCTGCCACCGAGGAGCTTTTTGACCACCTCAGCGACCTCCACCCCAGAGATAGGGGAGCCCCAGGCCCTGCTTCCTTACCAGAAGACGTGTCAGTGGGATTGAGGAGGTCTTCGAAGTATTCCTTCCACTGATCCACAATGTCCCGAGTTGAAGTCAGCAGCGCACCGTCCCCACCGTACACAGTGTTGATGATGCACTGCTTCCCCCTCCTGTGATGCCAAATGGTGGTCCAGAATCTCTTCGAAGCCGTCCGGAAGTCGTTTTCCATTGCCTCACCGAACTCCTCCCATGTCCGGGTTTTTGCCTCAGTGACTGCCGCAGCTGCACTCTGCTTGGCCTGCCGGTACCTGCCTGCTGCCTCCGGAGTCACTGTCGCTGCCAACGTGGGCGTTGAAGTCCCCCAGCAGAACGAGGGAATCCCCAGAGGGAGCATTCTCCAGCCCCCCCTCCAAGGAGTCCAAGAAGGGTAGATACTCTGAGCTGCTGTTTGGACCATAGGCACAGACAACAGTCAGGATCCATCCCCCCAACCAAAGGTGGAGGGAGGCTACCCTCTCGTCTACCGGGGTAAACTCCCACATACAGGCACCAAGCCGGGGGGCAATAAGTATTGCCACCCCTGCCCGGCGCCTATCACCAGTGGCAACTCCAGAGTGGGAGAGAGTCCAACCCCTCTCGAGAAGACTGGTTCGAGAGCCCTTGCTGTGCGTCGAGGTGAGGCCGACTATATCTAGCCGGAACTTCTCAACCTCACGCACCAGCTCAGGCTCCTTCCCCACCAGAGAGGTGATGTTTCACGTCCCTAGAGCTAGCTTCTGCAGCCGAGGGCCGTCCCCGGCTGACGCCCAGCCCTCTACGCACCCAACCCTTTTGGGCCCCCCACTAGTAGTGGGTCTGTGGGAGGGGGGTCCCATGTCCCCTTTTCGGGCTGTGCCCGGCCGGGCCCCATGGGAGAAGGCCCGGCCACCAGGCACTGGCCACCGAGCCCCACCCCCAGACCTTTCTCAAGGGGGGGCCCCGGTGACCCGCGTCCAGGCGAGGGACACGGAAAACCATTTATAGCACTCATAAATCATAAGGGTTTTTTTTGAGCTATTCTTTGTCTGGCCCCTCCCCCCGGACCTGTTTGCCATGGGAGACCCTACCAGAGGCATGAAATCCCCCAACAACTGAGCTCCTGGGGTCATTGAGACACGCAAACCCCTCCACCAAGATAAGGTAGTCGCTCAGGGAGGGGACCAAACCACTACTTTTACTGTAATACTGCATACTACATCACTCATAATACTGCAGATCTGGTGTCAATTTACTTAAAATTTGAAACAAGATCAATTAAAAAATAGAAGTTAGAAGCCAATCAGTGAGTCATAAATGAAACTTACATTTTATGTTGGTTCCATCTTCTCCCTGCAGAGACAGAAAAATATCAGGAATAAAAACATGAATAAAGATGTGTTGATTTGGTTGTTAAAAACAAAACCTACCGATAACAATGACAACGTTCGCTGTGACCAAAGCGATCAACATGAGCACAACGCGCACCAGAACCACAGGAGTGCTGCCGGCCTCCTGGTCCTCCTGCTGTGGCTGTAAAACATACAAACACAAATACTATTTTACTTTAATTGTGAGAAATTAATACTTTAGGCATCAAAAGTTCAATTTACATTCATTATTCTAATAGATGTTAAATGAGTCTTCTGGTTAAAACATCAGTCATTCTAAATCTACAGGTATTAATATGGAGCTGTTTCCTCTCTGCAGCTATAACAGCTTCCACTCTTCTGGGAAGCTTTCTACAACATGTTGGAGTGTCTGAAGAGTGTTTGTGAAGTCAGACACTGATGATGGATGAGAAGGTCTGGATCATAATCTCTGTTCTAGTTCATCCTAAAGCTGTTGGATGAGGTTGAGGTCAGAGTTCCTCCCCAAACTGTTCCCACAAAGCTGGAAGCAAAGAATTGTCCATAATATCTTAGTATGCTGAAGCTTTAAGATTTCCCTTCACTGGAACTAAGAGGCCGAACCCTGAAAAACATCCTCATACCATTATCCCTCCTCCACCAAACTCTACAGTCAGTCAGTAACGTTGTGACTCCTTCAGACTGTTGAAGACTTTTACACAGTATGTCCCTCAACACTGGTTGACCTGCTCTGTGACTTTACGTGGTCTGTTGTTCCTGAACACTTCCACTCTTCAATAATACCACTAACAGCTGACTGTAGAATATCTAGCAGGAAGAAATGTAATGAACTGACTTATTGTAAAGGATTCATCCTCTGACACCAAGTCTGAATTCACTGAGCTCTTCACAACGACTCATTCTGTCACTAATGTCATTAAATGCAGACTGCATGGTTAGCTGCTTGATTTTATACACCTGTGACTATAAAACACCTGAATTCAATGATTAACAGGTAGGTCCCAATACTTCTGTCCATATGAAGCTCAGCTAAAGTTCAGACAGGAAGACCACTTGTTTGTATGCTCACGTCATAGTATTATTTCTCATTCTTTAGTCATTCTGATCTTTCTCACAGCTCATACTGATTTCTGTCAAAGCTCACATTGTCCTTGCTGTTATCAGCTGTTCACATCACCTGGTCAAGTCTAACCAATAGCACAGTGACACACCTTCATTGTCAGCCTATCATATTGCAGCTGACTTTATAAATGTTCTCCTCTGCTCAGGTGCTTTCTTGATGCTGTTCCTCCCCATCACCTCCCAGTCCTCAGATTCCTCAATGCAACACTTAAACCTCATCAGCTGATCAGTCTCAACCTCAAGATGACTTTGTTGTGATTTGGCCCGAGATTGATTGATCACAGTCATCAGCCACCACCAGTGTCTGGACTCTAAGAGAGGATCTATAATGCTGCTGATTAGGACTGAAGTCCTTTGATTCAAAAATTCTCCCTGCAGAGTCCAAGCGCCAAAGACAATACCTACCTACTTCATTCTCTGGTCTCTCCTGATTGAAATATGTGTAATGATCTGCAGTTGTCACCTCTCACATTTTAAATATTTATTTATGTAGAAATTTGTGTGATATTTATGACACAAGGGCATAAACCACAGAAATGTTTTCACAGCTTCATCTTGTCCTTTAACACAGGAAATCTTTATCTCTCACCTCGGGGTCGATGCTGGTCGAGGAAGTTGTAACAGTCACCTGACCTGCAGGACGAGGAAATGAAAGCAGCTGTTTTTTAGGGCAGCAGATGATGTCATCATGAAGCTCAAGAAAAAAAAAGGTCTGGATGTTTTACCAGAGATTCTGGTTTAAAGGTTAATGACGAAGACATTTTATTTTCCACTCAGAGAGCATGTTTAGTGTGTGTTGGAGTCGTACCTGATGTGTTTATCGTCTGTTCTGTCTGTGGAGTCTGTTCAGTCGTTTCTGTGGTTGGTGTTGACGAGGTCGACGGAGCTGAAACAGAAATCAGAGTCACATTAACAGAACTCATTAACATCAGTAACATCAGTAATGTCTGTATTAACTGTGGTGGAAACAGAGGACAGAGCCACTGTGTTTGTGACTCTGATGCTCTCAGCTCAGGTGTTAAATGCAGTGAAGTTTAAACAGACGAGTACCAGCGTCTCTACTGTCTGATGTCATCCACTCTTCAGCCAATCAGGAGAGACGCTCTGACTTTACAACTGAACTAAAACCAGGACGCACACTTTTTATTTCTCTGACTGTGGAAATGTGAAGTTTTAACATCACAGATGATGAAGGACAGCATTAAAACAGAGTCTTCAGGCTCATTTATAGAAGCTCATTCAACACTTCTGAGTGTCCTTCAACACAAACTGAAGAGTCCTTTTCAATTTAAGCTTCAGTCAGCAAAACTAATTACACACATTAAACAAGGACTTTACAAGTTGACTAAAGTTAAAGAGCAAAATATCAATAAGGAAGTTCAGTGAAAACTACGATCTCCATGACAACGATAGTGACACTGTCCAATCACATTGCACGATAAAACATAAATATTCTGTCAGAAACAACCTGATAATTTTAATGATTTCTTACCTTTCTCAATGGTCAGATCGATGTGATGTTTTTCATCATTGAACCAACCAGATATGTCCACTCTGCATCCGTACTGTCCAGCATCTTCCTCTGTGGTCTTCAGGATCGTTAGAGAAACATCTCCATCCTTCAGTCGTCCCAGTAACTGATACCTGCTGGAAGCTCTGGTTGTCACTTTAGATCCGTCTGTGGAGATGATCTGGTTGTTGCAGCCTGAATATGGTATTGATCCTCGACCCCAACAGACTGCTGTTGGTCCGTTATACTTGATGTCATATTTACAGGGCAGAGTGACGTCCTCACCTGCTCGACCAACAACCTTCGTGCTGCTGGATCCACTGACTGAAGACAGAAAGACAAACAGAGTCTGTTAATGACTTAAACAGCTTCAACTTTGTGTTTCAGATCCTTCCAGTCAGCAACTCAAATCTAAATTCTGCGTCTTCACTTAAAGATCTGATGATAAACAGATCATGTTGGTTTTCATCACATCCTGAAGAGACTCTTAATATTTGAACTGTTTCAATTGTCTGTTTTCTTTTGAACTTGCTGATTATTCTGAGCTGCACTTTGTGAATGAAACATGCAAAACTGTCTAAATAAAGTTTATTAACATTATGACTTATTGTATTATTTCCTGTGTAAAGTGTTGATGATGTAAAGTGAATATAAAGAGCAGATACCTGTGAGTAGAGCGAGCAGCAGCAGAGAGTTGAAGCGTCTGACCGTCATCATGATGACTAACTGACTAACTGACTGTTTTCTTTAATATTCTCAGTTATTTATCTGGTAATTATCTTATCTGTGCAGGGCAGGCTGCTGTGCTTTGATCTGATGTTCCTGTTTTCAGCAGAGTGTTAAACACTTGTTGGACAGATGACACCTTTTACAGCTCGGTCAGCACGATGTCCCGTTGGCTGCTTCAGTATCGGCTGTTTCCTGTATCTGCAGACTGACTTTCACTTCTTCAAAGTCTGAGCAGGACAGCTGAACTCCACACTGCAAAAAATATCTCTAACCTGTAATTTTATTAGCTGATAGACTGAATGTATAAGAAATATATGTGGACAAAGTAAATAATCAATAATCATTAAAACAGTAATCTTGGCTGTTTCTTGGTTAATTATTTTTCTGAAATTACAAACAAACATCAAACTGATGAACTGTCAGACAGTAGAGGAGATAAACATAGAGGGAATTAAACCTTTATCCTCAGTCTGACAAACTGTGCCTTTAAAAATGTGATGTAACTTAACAAGATTAATGAGTTAAATAAACTGAAGATAACTTCAAACAACAGTTTATCAGTGGGGCCATCTGGGATTTGAAAAGGCATCACGATGGGCCCCGACACCACAGACCTGCAGAGTCCAGTCGACTCATTCAAAGCTTAAAATAACTGCAGATAACTTTCTGCATAGAGTCAAATTCACTATTTGATGCAGAACTGAAACTGAAATGTGCTAAAGGCTAATGTCATTTTAGGGGTAACATCTTTAAATAGAAAACTCTCTAAATGTTCATGAATACCTTTAATATACATTAATCTTCAATTAAAATGGATTCACATCATCTTGTATGGAGTCATACAACAAACAAAAGAATAAAAGCAGAAGCAGATTTTTAAACTAAATGTAAAAACAACCAAGTCAACTACCAACTGTGATTGTCATGGTGCAGTTCCTGTTTGAAACTCTCAGTACCTACAGAGAGCAGAACCCGTCCCGAAAGTGACACTGTCTGGTAGAGAAAGAAGAAGTGAGGTTGTTTATGAGGCTCATCCAAACAACTTCACACATCACACTGCATACCTGCCAGGTATGAAGTAGATCTGATGAATGGATCTGGAGACATGTGAAGGACAAACATACAGTCATACATGTCTTTAACAGCATCATACCCAACATCCTACTGTCTGAACTTCACAGACTGGGCCTGAACACAACCATCTGTAACTGGATCCTGGACTTCCTGACCAACCAGCCCCAGATTGACTCTCATCCTGAACACTGGTGTTCCTCAGGTGTGTGTCCTGAGCCCTGTCCTGTTGGCCCTCTTCACCCATGACTGTCAGCCTGTCCAACAAACACCATCATAAAGTTCACAGACAGTCATGGGCCTGATCTCCAACAACCATGAGTCAGCATACAGAACCTGACAGTCTGGTGTTCCTCTAATAATCTCATCCTGAACAACAACAAGACAAAGGAGACTGTAGTGGACTTGAGGAAGAAGAGGAGAACCAATCCCAACCCAGTGAAGCAGTGGAGAGTCTCCAGTTTTAAATGTGTGGTGGTAAACATCACTGAGGACTCTCCTGGGCCTCACATACATCCACCGTCATTGGGAAGCTGAGGAGAGCCGGTCTGCCACAGAACCTGCTGGTTACCTTCTACCGGAGCTCTGTGGAGAGTATCATCACGTACTGCATCACAGCGTGGACCAGAGGGCTCTGCAAACACTCATCCAGACTGCACAGCACTGGGACCCAGCTTCCTGTAGTCTGGGACATTTACCAAGCCTGCTGTCAGGACCTTAAACATCATCAGTGACCCAAAACATCCTGGATACCACAACTTCAACTGCTTCCCTCTGGCAGCAGATACGGGACAATTCAGTCACACTACAAGACTAAATGAATGATTTATTTCTACATTTCTCCACATCTATGTTTTTGTCATATTTTACTGTAGTATAGTTAGAGGTACTAGTACTTACTGTAGTACAGTTAGAGGTACTAGTACTTTACTGTAGTATTTCCATTAAAGTACTGCAGCAGCGTTACCAAACTTAGTTTCCCCGTCTGTCACGTTGGGAGAGAAGGGGGGATGTGACCTGCAGCACCAGGAAGTCTTATTCTGACCAGGTTTTTAACACTCTGCTAAAAACAGCAACATCAGACCAAACCACAGCAGCCTGAACTGATGAAAACTTTCAGCAGCTTTAAAACAGTCAGTTAGTCAGTTAGTCATCATGATGACGGTCAGACGCTTCAACTCTCTGCTGCTGCTCGCTCTGCTCACAGGTATCTGCTCTTTATATTCACTTTACATCATCAACACTTTACACAGGAAATAATACAATAAGTCATAATGTTAATAAACTTTATTTAGACAGTTTTGCATGTTTCATTCACAAAGTGCAGCTCAGAATAATCAGCAAGTTCAAAAGAAAACAGACAATTGAAACAGTTCAAATATTAAGAGTCTCTTCAGGATGTGATGAAAACCAACATGATCTGTTCATCATCAGATCTTTAAGTGAAGACGCAGAATTTAGATTTGAGTTGCTGACTGGAAGGATCTGAAACACAAAGTTGAAGCTGTTTAAGTCATTAACAGACTCTGTTTGTCTTTCTGTCTTCAGTCAGTGGATCCAGCAGCACGAAGGTTGTTGGTCGAGCAGGTGAGGACGTCACCCTTTCCTGTAAATATGACATCAAGAAACACGGACCAACAGCAGCTTGTTGGGGTCGAGGACCAGTGTCAACTTTTGGCTGCAACAACCAGATCATCTCCACAGACGGATATAAAGTGACAACCAGAGCTCCCAGCAGGTATCAGTTACTGGGACGACTGGAGGATGGAGATGTTTCTCTGACGATCCTGAAGACCACAGAGGAAGATGCTGGACTGTACGGATGCAGAGTGAAGATAGATGGGCCCTTCAATGATGAATCACATCACATCGATCTGAGCATTGAGAAAGGTAAGAAATCATTAAAATGATCAGATTCTTTTCCTGACAGAATATTTGTGTGAGATAAACTCATAAACATAAACTTGAGGACTGTCTATGACTTTAGACCCGTTACCATAGTTACAGTAAACTGATAACAGCTGCATGAGTCTCATGTTTTATCTGTAGGCTGATTTATGGAAGGTTTTGTGCAATGTGATTGGACAGTGTCACTAACGTCGTCATGGAGATTGTAGTTTTCATTGAACTTCCTTATTGATATTTTGCTCTTTAACTTTAGTCAACTTGTAAAGTCCTTGTTTAATGTGTGTAATTAGTTTTGCTGACTGAAGCTTAAATTGAAAAGGACTCTTCAGTTTGTGTTGAAGGACACTCAGAAGTGTTGAATGAGCTTCTATAAATGAGCCTGAAGACTCTGTTTTAATGCTGTCCTTCATCATCTGTGATGTTAAAACTTCACATTTCCACAGTCAGAGAAATAAAAAGTGTGCGTCCTGGTTTTAGTTCAGTTGTGATGTCAGAGCGTCTCTCCTGATTGGCTGAAGAGTGGATGACATCAGACAGTAGAGACGCTGGTACTCGTCTGTTTAAACTTCACTGCATTTAAAACCTGAGCTGAGAGCATCAGAGTCACAAACACAGTGGCTCTGTCCTCTGTTTCCACCACAGTTAATACAGACATTACTGATGTTACTGATGTTAATGAGTTCTGTTAATGCGTCTCACAGGTAATCTGGGCCTGTAGACGTCCGGATGACGGATTCTAGTCCCGGACCTTCATTGTTGATTTTCATTGTGCTTCTCTCCTCTATCCTTCCTTTCTCTCCTCTCAACCCCAACCGGTCGACGCAGATGTTCTCCCACTTCTGAGTCTGGTTCTGAGGTTTCTTCCTGTTAAAAGGGAGTTTTTTTTTGCCACTGTTGCTCATGTGTGAATGTTGGGTCTCTTTAAAGTTAAAACCTGAAGAGTTCGGTTTAGAACGTGCTCTATGTGTAAAGAGCCTTGAGATAACTTTGTTGTAATTTGGCGCTATACAAATAAAGATTGATTGAGATTGATTGACTCCGATTTCTGTTTCAGCTCCGTCGACCTCGTCAACACCAACCACAGAAACGACTGAACAGACTCCACAGACAGAACAGACGATAAACACATCAGGTACGACTCCAACACACACTAAACATGCTCTCTGAGTGGAAAATAAAATGTCTTCATCATTAACCTTTAAACCAGAATCTCTGGTAAAACATCCAGACCTTTTCTTTCTTGCCATCATCTGCTGCCCTAAAAACAGCTGCTTTCATTTACTCGTCGTGCAGGTCAGGTGACCGTTACAGAGAGCGTCCAACCTTCCTCGGACAGCAACGACCCCGAGGTGAGAGATAAAGATTTCCTGTGTGAAAGGACAAGATGAAGCTGTGAAAACATTTCTGTGGTTTATTCACTTCTGTCATAAAGTTAACACACATTTCTACAATAATAAGTATTTAAAATGTGAGAAGTGACAACTGCAGATAATTACACATATATGGACAGAAGTATTGGGACAAACCTGTTAATCATTGAATTCAGGTGTTTTATAGTCACAGGTGTATAAAATCAAGCAGCTAGCCATGCAGTCTGCATTTACAGACATCAGTGACAGAATGAGTCGTTGTGAAGAGCTCAGTGAATTCAGACTTGGTGTCAGAGGATGAATCCTTTACAATAAGTCAGTTCATTACATTTCTTCCTGCTAGATATTCTACAGTCAGCTGTTAGTGGTATTATTGAAGAGTGGAAGTGTTCAGGAACAACAGACCACCAGTTCAAACTTCCTCTGACATTAACATCAGCACAGAAACTGAATGAGTTTCTATAACCGAGCAGCTGCATGAAAGCCTCACATCACCAAACACAATACAGAGTGATTGATGGAGAGGTGTAAAGCTCGCTGCCACTGGACGAATCACGCTTCTCTGTCTGTAGTCTGATGGAGTCAGAACGTTACTGACTGACTGTAGAGTTTGGTGGAGGAGGGATAATGGTATGAGGATGTTTTTCAGGGTTCGGCCTCTTAGTTCCAGTGAAGGGAAATCTTAAAGCTTCATCATACTAAGATATTATGGACAATTCAATGCTTCCAGCCTTGTGGAAACAGTTTGGGGAGGAACTTTTCTGTTCCAGCATGACTGTTCCCCAGTGCACAAAGAAGCTCCATTAAGACATGACTGAACCCTGACCTCAACCTCATCCAACACCTTTAGGATGAACTAGAACAGAGATTATGATCCAGACCTTCTCATCCATCATCAGTGTCTGACTTCACAAACACTCTTCAGACACTCCAACATGTTGTAGAAAGCTTCCTATAAGAGTGGAAGCTGTAATAGCTGCAGAGAGGAAACGGCTCCATATTAATACCTGTAGATTTAGAACGAGAGGTGATAAAAGCTCCTGTAGGTGTAATGAACAGCTGTCCTGATGATTCAGCAAGTGTTGAATAATCACACTAATAAAGTAACATTCAGTGGGAATTAGTAGATATTTAATCAAAGAAGCAGAATTCAGTTGTATTTAAGCTGTTTCTGACAGTTTGTGTGTTTTTGTTTTACAGCAGCAGCAGGATAAAGGGAAGAAGCAGACAGGCATCGATGTTATCATCATTCTGGTGTGCGTTCTACTTGTGTTGGTCGGTTTGGTCACAGCAGGCGTCACCGTAAGCAGTAAGTTTTGTTTTTAACAACCAACAGAAATAGACACAGAGAGGAAGCTGTGGTCAGTCGGCCATGATGGAGGTCATGTGATCTGTTGCTAGGCAATGAAATATAAAAGAGATGATTAGTATTGATTGACTATTTTCTGCCTTTCAGGTTTCAATAATGGACAAAAACCAACTTAACAAGACAGATTGTTTCTACAGTGATCATGTTTTCAGTCTCTGAGAGTAGTTCTGTGTAAGGCAGACACTACTGAGCATGTGCAGAAACTCTCCAGTTTAATCCAGTATATCAGTGTTTAACTTGATTCTTTATTCATGTTTTTATTCCTGATGTTTTTCTGTCTCTGCAGGGAGAAGATGGAACCAACATAAAATGTAAGTTTCATTTATGACTCATCTGATTGGCTAACTTCGACTTCTTCTATGTTTTAATACGTCAACTTTTTTTCATCGTAATGTTTCTCTGATGATAAATCATGACTCAGCAGAGACTTCATTAGTCAGCAGGGAGTCTTAGAGTCTCTGAGGCCTCATGAAGTCTCACCTGGAAACATCTGACACCTTCACATCATCACTGTGTTATCACCTTCATCACATTCACACGACTCAGTGAAGCTGTGAAGTGTTCAAACTGAAACTCAGTGATGACAAAAAGGCACAACCACAACCTACCAGTTTTAACCTTATTGTTCGGTATCACACGTTTCTGTTTCTCACGATAATAACTGTTTAGATCCTTTACTTCAGTAAAAATACCAATACTACTCTGAGCTTGATGTAGTATGCAGTATTACAGCAAAAGTACTGCTGAAACTGATGGACAGAGACTAAAACGTTGAGAGGAAACCTTTGAGGTTTCTCTGCTGACTGATAACACTCACTGAGCGCACTCACCATGTTCGGACTCGTCCTGCAGCTGACGTGACACACACGTCTTTTTAATGTCACATGGTAAATGTTAAATACAGAAGTGAGGGGAGCTCAGGGTGTGTTAGTGTGAACTCAAACCACAGTGTGTTCATAACCAACCAGCATAAAGCAACAAGACCAGTAAGTGACAGAAAAACTCATGAATACAACAGCACAGGATGTTTGTATCCTTCCAGTGATTCATGGATCATTACAGGAAATACTGACACCAAACAAAGAAGAACTGAACAGGTGATGAATCATGTGACTCTGTTTGTCTCTCAGCCCTCAGCAGCATCAGCAGCAGCACGAGGAGGAGCAGCAGACCTACACTTCGGTCTGGTACAGCTGTAATTCGTCGACTCTGGAGCTCCGCCGTCGAGTTACTACGGTGAGGAACATCTACCAGATCGACTGCTACAGTGAAGCCGTGTACGAGGTCCATCCCTGAGGCCTGAGAGGACGACGAGCTGCAGACGAATAACACAAAGTGACAGCAGGAAGCAGCTGTGAGACGGACCTGAACCGTCACAACAAACCAGACTCTGAAGCTTCAAGACTGCAGAGAAACCAACTACGAGTCCCAGAGGGCTTTGCTGCAAGAAACATCCAATCAGAGAGCTTCAGACGGCGTCCACGTCATGTGATGATGGAGGATGTTGATGACCTGCAGGCGTTCAGGTGGGAATTCCAGAAAGGAGGTTCAACAAGCTCTGATTTTGACCCTGAACTGTGAGATGGGAAACTCTGAGTATCCGGTTCCAGAACAGCTGATCTGAATTAGTCCAATCAACTCTGAGTATGTTCACCTTGATCTTCAATGGAGCCCCGATACCTTGAGTCACCATGGCAACCACTGAGAAAACAAGCTCGAGTGACGTCACCTCACTGTAACTGGAGCTCCCCCTGCAGGCCTGTGGTGAATATGATCATATATTTCACATACAGTAACACTGCTGCAGACGCTAAGGACAGAGAAGCATCATGGGAAGAAAATTGCTGCCCGAGTCAATGCTGAAGTTTTAATGCACCACTCCACTGACTTAACTTACCTCAAGTAAAATTGTAGCATACAGGTGAAAAAGTGGTGTAACATATTTGGAAGCAGCTAAAAATGAAATAAAATAACATAATTGAGAAAAGTAAGGCACATTTTGCTGGGCTATGATTGTACCTCACTTTGATTTTATTCATAGTTGATGTAGGCTATTAAACAAAGTAAATATTAATTCAGTGGTTATTTCAACATGTAGTAATTTAAACCCCCAACAGAAAGCTGTTTAACACATATGTCCTCTCATCTAATATCCTACTTAGATTAACATTTTACACTATTTTACTTATTATACATATTGGAGTCATTGATTTTAAGACTAAAATGTGACGATGTGTACAATAAAATACTTCCTAAAAATAAGATGAACATTTGAGCTCTACTCTGCCGACAGAAAGAAGGCAGTGGACCGCAAGACGGGTGGAGGACTACCAGCACCTCTGACAGAGGCTGAGGAGAAAATGTTAAGAAATGATTGAGTGTAATGAAAAGTGATACTAATCTAACACATATTCATCTTGGAATCAAAGCACATCCAGTTGAACCCTGAATACATCTCCAGACATAAGGCATTGAGAATTAATTCTGCCTCGATATCTATCAGTGTCACAGCCCCAGCTGTGACTTCCTGAGTTTCCTTGTCTGTCTTGTCTCCTCCCTTTTGTCTTTGTTTCCCTTTGCAGAGGCGGGGCCCAGTGGTGGAGGGTTGGCACACCTGTTTCTAATCACTCATCAACTGCAGTATAAAGACCCGGTTCATCCTTCTACCCTCTGCCAGATAGTTCCGCTACTCATGTGGTAACACGCGGCCTAAACCTCTAGTGTGTTATTGTGACTTTTGCTTGAAGACTATTCCTTGTGTAACCGCTCTCTCCTGTTCCCTATACAGGTTTGCCTACCCCCTACAGCTTGTGCCCTGCCTCTGCCCCCTTGGATCCTGCTCCCTGTGCACTGCCTTCCCACCTTGGACCTTACCTCACCAACCTTCCCTCCATCCCTTACCCCAGACCCAGCCACTGCTCCCTCGCTGCCCCACTCCCCTTGTCATTAAACCCTGCTTTTGAGTTACATCCTGTGTGTTCGCTCGTCTCTGGGGTCTTATAACTAATGGTTGTGACAATCAGATTGCGAAGAAACGGACCATCCAAGTCTGGCAGCTTGCTTCAGGAAGGAGGAGACAGGTAGAAACTCAGGTTATGTTCACAGAGTCAGTTACCATGGTGACTGACTCAGAGTTCCAGTTACCATGGTGACTGACTCAGAGTTCCAGTTACCATGGTGACTGACTCAGAGTTCCAGTTACCATGGTGACTGACTCAGAGTTTCAGTTACCTCTCTTTCTGGAACGGATAACAGAGTTTCCCTCATCTCAGGTTAACTTACTTATATTTAATTTAATATTAACATCAAACTACTTTTTATGTGTTTGTGTGTTAATATTTAAAGAAAATGAGCTGCTGCTTTTTATTGTATCAGCTCAGCATTTAAATCTTTCTGTGTGTGATATTTGTTTAACATTAATGTATCAACTCTTTTATAAATCTGTAAATAATGAATAAAAGTTGAGAATGTGTTCTTATCTCTCATGTCTTCATGTTAACAGTGACCAGTTATTTTCTGCTATCAATATTAAAGCAGCTGCTGTTTGTCTCCATCTAGTGGCAGAAACACCACAACACAGCTCTGCTCATTTAAACATTTAAACAGCTCTGTGCTCCTCTTCTACACATCAAAACATAATTATAAACTTTATCTATGTAGAACTTTTCAATATAAATGAAACTGTATGTACACCAGAAACTATTTAAAGTTGATACATTAATGTTTAACAAATATTACACACAGAAAGATTTAAATGCTGAGCTGATACAATAAAAAGCAGCAGCTCATTTTCTTTAAATATTAACACAAACACATAAAAAGTAGTCTCATGTGATATTAAATTAAACCCAATATTAGTAATAAATAAATGATTTATTTCTACGTCATGTGTTGCTGTAGTTCTGCTCTCTGACCAGCAGGTGGCGACACTGACTGCAGGATTACACTGTTGTAGAGCAGTTTGGTTTGTATTGATCAGTGATTTTAACACATTAACAGGGATGAAAAGTAACTAAGTACATTTACTCAAGTACTTTACTGTAGTACAGTTAGAGGTACTAGTACTTTACTGTATGTGACGGGGCGGCATTAAGCGCTCCGTCATCTCACGACCAGCGTGCATCTCTCTCTCTCTCTCTCTCGGAGCGCAGCCCTCCCACGACGCGCTGGTTAAACTGTTTACTGTTTTACATGGTCCTGGACTTCCATAAACTTTTACCCCACAGTCCAACTACTTTTCCCCTGTTGCTGGCGTAAGAGGGTGCACACTCGGCACCGACAACACACACACACAAAACACAAAACACACTTACCACCTGCTGCTGCTGCCTCTGATTACTGCAGAACCGGGCCAAACCGAGGCACTTCCAGGTCACCTCATTCATAGTAGTGATTGGCGCGCTTCAGAAGATCATGTGATCACGGACTGAACCATTAATGGTGAATGGACAGATATTTATGCCCTGTTATTTTTTTGTATGGTTTTGGCATCATCTGTATGGAGAGAAAGTAGTGCCACTTTTATATATAGGATTTTGTCATGGATCTGTGCTCTGTGTATTAATGTGGTGGACTGTACATGGAGATGGGATAATCTGTTAATTGGTATGCCCAGAGGCGGGGCTAGGGGGGTATATAGGAGTGAGCTGTTTGCGGGGTGGGGGGTTGGCTGTTGAAGCGTTGAGCTGTATGGAAGGAGACCAGCTGAGCTGCCAGTTTTGGAGATCTCTGTGTAAATAGTTTTTGTTACTTTATTTTTGTATTTTCCTTTTTTTTTTTTTTTTTGTTGCCACTGTAAATATTTTTCCACACCTCATCACTGCCAGTTGTGGGACTTGGTGTGAATAAAAAAACAACCATTGCACTGAAGTCTCGTCGTCTGAGCCATCTTTACCACCTTTGCTGAAAACGAACCCGTGACACTGGAGTACAGTTTGAGGTACTTGTACTTTACTGTAGTATAGTTAGAGGTACTTGTACTTTACATTCTTTATTCTACAATAATAAGTATTTAAAGTGTGAGAAGCGACAACTGCAGATCATTACACATATACAGACAGAATTATTGGGACAAACCTGTTAATCATTGAATTCAGGTGTTTTATAGTCACAGGTGTATAAAATCAAGCAGCTAGCCATGCAGTCTGCATTTACAGACATTAGTGACAGAATGAGTTGTTGTGAAGAGCTCAGTGAATTCAGACTTGGTGTCAGAGGATGAATCCTTTACAATAAGTCAGTTCATTACATTTCTTCCTGCTAGATATTCTACAGTCAGCTGTTAGTGGCATTATTGAAGAGTGGAAGTGTTCAGGAACAACAGACCACGTAAAGTCATATATATATGAATATGAATTTCTCACACAGATTTCAGCTCTTTTAAACATTACTTTATTGTTATTGTACAGAACATACAACGTAATTCAGGCTAAAGGCCACACTCGTATATCAAAAAATAAATGAATAGAAATAGTTGGGAATAAATAAATGCATCCATCCATCACTCATTATACTCTCATCTATTAAAGCAGTTTCTGACAGTTTGTGTTTGTTTGTATGTTTTACAGCAGCAGGAGGACCAGGAGGCCGGCAGCGTTCCTGTGGTTCTGGTTTGCGTTCTGCTCACGTTGATCGCTTTGGTCACAGCTGGCATTGTCACCATTATCGGTAAGTTTTGTTTTTAACAACCAACGGAAACAGAGAGGGAAGTTCAACACTGACTCTGCTGTGAGAAAATGTTTTTTAGTTTAAATCATGAGAGGAAGCTGTGGTCAGTCAGTGGCACACACAGGCTGAAACGAAAAGTCGTTTCTCAGCAGCTCCTTGCAGTGCATTAGAGGAAAAGGGGTAGTAAAAAAAAACTGTTAAAAACATTCAAACATGTAATAAAGTTAATAAAATATAAAATTCCATCATTCAGACTGACATGTAGCAGAATTTTGGGTTAAAAAAATGCATGAGTGACCCTTAATAAAGTGTCACACAAAAGAATTGTCTTTGCTAGATGAAGGGGGGGGGGGTGTATATGAGTGTGTGTGTGTGTGTGTGGAGGAGGGGGGGGCAGTCCATTCACCAGCCTCACAGCTTGTGAGACGAAGCTGTTCAGCATTCTGGATGTTCTGCTGTAGATGCTCCTGTACGTCTTCCTAGACAGCAGCAGGGAGAACAGTCCGTGGGGTGATGAGGGGCCTTGATGATGGAGGACGCTCTGTGGATGCAGCGCTGCTTGTAGATCTCCATCAGGGAAGGCATAAGGGCACCAATGATTTGCTGGCTGTTTTCATGATCCTGTTGAGCTGCTGTTGTTCGTAAGCCCTGCAGCTCCCAAACCAGGAAGTGAAGCTGTATGTAAGGATGCTTTCGATGGTGTCCCTGTAGAAGGTGGTGAGGTGAGGAGTCGGGAGATCTGCCTTTCTGAGCCTCCGGAGGGGGTGGAGACACAAAAACCACTTAATGAGACAGATTGTTTCTACAGTGATCATGTTTTCAGTCTCAGAGTAGTTCTGTGGAAGGCAGACGCTACTGAGCATGTGCAGAATCTCTCCAGTTTAGTCCAGTAGATCAGTGTTTAAAGCTCCTCTTACCTTTCTTGCATTTCACACAGCACTTTGAAAAAACTTGAACAGCAACAACCCCTCCTCCCTCCTATGCCCCCCCCGCACCCCGCCTCCACGAAGGCACACTACAATAAAATGTTCTAATATAGTTTTCTTTTTCCCCGTGGGAGCGGCTGGAGGTGGAAGCCGTGGCTGCTTTTGTCTGTCATTGTCAGTCGTTACTGTCTGTTTACGGCTATCTCCGTGGATCATGGATGTACTATAATGTTTTTCTGTCTCTGCAGGGAGAAGATGGAACCAACATAAAATGTAAGTTTCATTTATGACTCATCTGATCGGCTAACTTCGACTTCTTCTATATTTTAATATATCAACTTTTTTCATCGTAATGTTTCTCTGATGATAAATCACGACTCAGCAGAGACTTCATTAGTCAGCAGGGAGTCTCAGAGTCTCTGAGGCCTCATGAAGTCTGCTGTGAAGTGTTCAAACTGAAACTCAGTGATGACAAAAAGGCACAACCACAAACCACAACCTACCAGTTTTAACCTTATTGTTCGGTATCACACTTTTCTGTTTCTCACAATAATAACTGTTTAGATCCTTTACTTCAGTAAAAATACCAATACTACTCTGAGCTTGATGTACTATGCAGTATTACAGTAAAAGTACTGCAGAAACTGATGGACGGAGACTAAAACATTGAGAGGAAACCTCTGAGGTTTCTCTGCTGACTGATAACACTCACTGAGCGCGCTCACCATGTTCGGACTCGTCCTGCAGCTGACGTGACACACACGTCTTTTTAATGTCACATGGTAAATGTTAAATGCAGAAGTGAGGGGAGCTCAGGGTGTGTTAGTGTGACCTCAAACCACAGTGTGTTCATAACCAACCAGCATAAAGCAACAAGACCAGTAAGTGACAGAAAAACTCATGAATACAACAGCACAGGATGTTTGTATCCTTCCAGTGATTCATGGATCATTACAGGAAATACTGACACCAAACAAAGAAGAACTGAACAGGTGATGAATCATGTGACTCTGTTTGTCTCTCAGCCCTCAGCAGCAGCAGCAGCATCAGCAGCAGGAGGAGCAGCAGACCTACACTTCAGTCTGGTACAGCTGTAATTCGTCGGCTCTGGAGCTCCGCCGTCGAGTTACTACGGTGAGGAACATCTACCAGATCGACTGCTACAGTGAAGCCGTGTACAAGGTCTGTCCCCGAGGCCTGAGAGGACGACGAGCTGCAAACGAATAACACAAAGTGACAGCAGGAATCAGCTGAGAGACGGACCTGAACCGTCACAACAAACCAGACTCTGAAGCTTCAAGACTGCAGAGAAACCAACTACGAGTCCCAGAGGGCTTTGCTGCAAGACACATCCAATCAGAGAGCTTCAGACGGCGTCCACGTCATGTGATGATGGAGGATGTTGATGACCTGCAGGCGTTCAGGGGGGAATTCCAGAAAGGAGGTTCAACAAGCTCTGATTTTGACCCTGAACTGTGAGATGGGAAACTCTGAGTATCCGGTTCCAGAACAGCGGATCTGAATTAGTTCAATCAACTCTGAATATGTTCACCTTTGCTTCTTCTTCCTGCTCTCAACGAAGGCGGTCGCATTTCTCCCTCTCTCTCCTTTTCCCTTATCTTCCCTGCTTTGCTTCTCACGTCTCGTGCTGTCTTGTCTCAACTTGGAGCCTCTCTCTGCATTGCTCTCTAAATCTGAAATCATGGAATTGGTCAACTGGTCTCTCAACGCAATTGACAGAATTTTCTCGACGAGAAGCCTGGGTTCGGGGGAACCTGTCTGTCCTGATGGAACGTTCGCCGCTGGTTACACGATGGACTCGTGGGAGAGATGGATGGTCGTGTGCCTGCCGTTTCTTTCCGTTGAGGACATCGAGGATGTCTACATATTCGGAACCATGATAACATGCTATTTGCTGATTGGATTAGGCATTGCCCTGGTGTATCGGAAAATTCGGGGTCGGTGTCAGCAGTGCAAATCTCCACGAAGCTGCCCGACATGATTGAGGGAGTGGGCAGAGCTGTTAGCACTCAGACTGCAATTATGAACCGCAACATGGAAAACATGGACAGAGCTATTAGTGCTCAGAATGTGGTCATAAATCGCAACATGGGAATTATCTTGGAGAAGCTTTCGGCTTTTGGCGGGCAAAGGGATCGATCTGAAGACCAGTAATGGACAAGAGAGTAAGTCGTGTCTATTGAAATGCGACTGCTCGCCTCAACCCAAACAATCACAATCTAATCTGCATTCCGGCCTTCCGCAGCATCGGCCTTGGCCAAGGCCGCTGCTGAAGACAACTCCCCCATGAGAGCAGGGAGAAGCCCTGTATTCTTCTCCCTCCCTCCCTTCTTCACGGACACCTGTTGATTGTTGACTCGGACTGGGACACGATCAGGGACGTCTCCATGGCAACTTGCTGTGTTATCGCGATGAAACCCTACGAACTGAGGCACTGATTGTGAAGCTGGACGGAGAAACTCTCCGGGCTTATGTACACACACGCATCCATGGACACTTACACACATGCACATATACTACACTTCCCCACCCCCACATCCCACACCTTCGCCGCTTTTACCCCCGGTGTGACAGGCGGGGTCCGATGGCGGCGCCGAATTTGGCTGCGGCCGTGGCTGGCTGCCTGTCTGAACTGGAACACCTCCCTCCCTCAATTTCAATATACTTGTACTTGTACTCGTTATAATGACAAATAAAGCCATTCCACCTTGATCATCAATGGAGCCCCGATACCTTGAGTCACCATGGCAACCACTGAGAAAACAAGCTCGAGGTACGTCACCTCACTGTAACTGGAGCTCCCCCTGCAGGCCTGTGGCGAATATTAACATATATTTCACAAACAGTAACACCACTGCAGATGCTAAGGACAGAGAAGCATCATCAATGCTTAAGTTTTAATGCACCACTCCACTGACTTAACTTACCTCAATTAAAATTGTAGAATACAGGTGAAAAAGTGGTGTAACGTATTTGGAAGCAGCTAAAAATTAAATAAAATAACATAATTCAGAAAAGTAAGGCACATTTTGCTGGGCTATGATTGTATTCATAGTTGATGTCGGCTATTAAACAAAGTACATATTAATTTGGTGGTTATTTCAACATGTAGTAATTTAAACCCCCAACAGAAAGCTGTTTAACACATATGTCCTCTCATCTAATATCCTGCTTAGTAGATTAACATTTTACACTATTTAACTTATTATACATATTGGAGTCATTGATTTTAAGACTAAAATGTGACGATGTGTACAATAAAATACTTCCTAAAAATAAGATGAACATTTGAGCTCTACTCTGCCGACAGAAGGCGGCAGTGGACCGCCAGACGGGTGGAGGACTACCAGCACCTCTGACAGAGGCTGAGGAGAAAATGTTAAGAAATGATTGAGTGTAATGAAAAGTGATACCGATCTAAGAGTTATTCATCTTGGAATCAAAGCACATCCAGTTGAAACCTGAATACATCTCCAGACATAAGGCGTTGTGAATTAATTCTGCCTCGATATCTATCAGATTGAGAAGAAACGGACCATCCAAGTCTGGCAGCTTGCTTCAGGTTGGAGGAGACAGGTAGAAACTCAGGTTATGTTCACAGAGTCAGTTACCATGGTGACTGACTCAGAGTTCCAGTTTCCTCTCTTTCTGGAACAGATAACAGAGTTTCCCTCATCTCAGGTTAACTTACTTATATTTAATTTAATATTAACATCAAACTACTTTTTATGTGTTTGTGTGTTACTATTTAAAGAAAATGAGCTGCTGTTTTTTATTGTATCAGCTCAGCATTTAAATCTTTCTGTGTGTAATATTTGTTAAACATTAATGTATCAACTCTTTTATAAATCTGTAAATAATGAATAAAAGTTGAGAATGTGTTCTTATCTCTCATGTCTTCATGTTAACAGTGACCAGTTATTTTCTGCTATTAATATTAAAGCAGCTGCTGTTTGTCTCCATCTAGTGGCAGAAACACCACAACACAGCTCTGCTCATTTAAACATTTAAACAGCTCTGTGCTCCTCTTCTACACATCAAAACATCATCATTATAAACTTTATCTATGTGAAATAAGTATAAATAAAAAACAGGACATATTTATTAATGAATTAATGTTTATTTAATTTACGACTAAAAGTAAATCAGAACAGTTTTAAAATCAAACATACAAACCAATTGGAAATGTTACTAACATTTATTTACAGCATTTATTCCATTAATTATCTACATTAAGACTCCAATAATCCACATCTGAACCAACAGTTAAAAAACCTTTAAAACCTTTCTTTAGGATGTCTCTCTGTAACGTCTGTCTGCTTCTAGAAACACATGTAGTCTCTTTATGTTGTTATTTTATTATTCTGTGTTTGTTCTTACTCTTCATCATCACTGTTCTGTTTCATTTCTTATTTTTACTGTCAACCTTTATTTAATATGTCCTGTTTTTCATTTATATTGAAAAGTTCTACATAGATAAAGTTTATAAAGTTGCTGTAGTTCTGCTCTCTGACCAGCAGGTGGCGACACTGACTGCAGGATTACACTGTTGTAGAGCAGTTTGGTTTGTATTGATCAGTGATTTTAACACATTAACAGGGATGAAAAGTAACTAAGTACATTTTTACACAAGCACTGTAGTACAGTTAGAGGTACTAGTACTTTACTGTATGTGACGGGGCGGCATTAAGCGCTCCGTCATCTCTCTCTCTCTCTCTCTCTCTCTCTCTCTCTCTCTGTGCGTCAGGAGCGCACGGAGCGCAGCCCTCCCACGACGCGCTGGTTAAACTGTTTTACATGGTCCTGGACTTCCATAAACTTTTCCCCCACAGTCCAACTACTTTTTCCCCTGTTGCTGAAGTAAGAGGGTGCACACTCGGCGCCGACGCAACACACACACACACACACAAAACACACTTACCACCTGCTGCTGCTGCCTCTGATTACTGCAGAACCGGGCCAAACCGAGGCACTTCCAGGTCACCTCATTAATAGTAGTGATTGGCGCGCTTCAGAAGATCATGTGATCACGGACTGAACCATTAATGGTGAATGGACAGATATTTATGCCCTGTTATTTTCTTTGTATGGTTTTGGCATCATCTGTATGGCGAGAAAGTAGGGCCACTTTTATATATAGGATTTTGTCATGGATCTGTGCTCTGTGTATTAATGTGGTGGACTGTACATGGAGATGGGATAATTTGTTAATTGGTATGCCCAGGGGCGGGGCTAGGGGGGTATATAGGAGTGAGCTGTTTGCAGGGTGGGGGGTTGGCTGTTGAAGAGTTGAGCTGTATGGAAGGAGACTAGCTGAGCTGCCACTTTTGGAGATCTCTGTGTAAATAGTTTTTGTTACTTTATTTTTGTATTTTCCTTTTTTTTTGTTGCCACTGTAAATATTTTTCCACCCCTCATCACCGCCAGTTGTGGGACTTGGTGTGAATAAAAAAACAACCATTGCACTGAAGTCTCGTCGTCTGAGCCATCTTTACCACCTTTGCTGAAAACGAACCCGTGACACTGTAGTACAGTTTGAGGTACTTGTACTTTACTGTAGTACAGTTAGAGGTACTAGTACTTGCAGCAGTGTTACCAAACGTAGTTTCCCCGTCTGTCACGTTGGGGCCAGCCAATGAAATGTAAGTTCTGTATGTATGAAGGTTTAATTCCCTCTATGTTTATCTCCTCTACTGTCTGACAGTTCATCAGTTTCATGTTTGTTTGTAATTTCAGACAAAATTTAACCAAGAAACAGCCAAGATTACTGTTTTACTGATTATTGATTATTTACTTTTGTCCACATAGATTTGTTATAAATTCATATATATTCAGTCTGATGTTCAGATACAGGAAACAGCTGATACTGAAGGCAGCCAACAGGAAGTCTTATTCTTTTGGGCATAGACACTTTTTATTCACGTTGGTGAGACAGGAAGCCATTGGAGAGAAGGGGGGATGTGACCTGCAGCACCAGGAAGTCTTATTCTGACCAGGTTTTTAACACTCTGCTAAAAACAGGAACATCAGACCAAACCACAGCAGCCTGAACTGATAAAAACTTTCAGCAGCTTTAAAACAGTCAGTTAGTCAGTTAGTCATCATGATGACGGTCAGACGCTTCAACTCTCTGCTGCTGCTCGCTCTGCTCACAGGTATCTGCTCTTTATATTCACTTTACATCATCAACACTTTACACAGGAAATAATACAATAAGTCATAATGTTAATAAACTTTATTTAGACAGTTTTGCATGTTTCATTCACAAAGTGCAGCTCAGAATAATCAGCAAGTTCAAAAGAAAACAGACAATTGAAACAGTTCAAATATTAAGAGTCTCTTCAGGATGTGATGAAAACCAACATGATCTGTTTATCATCAGATCTTTAAGTGAAGACGCAGAATTTAGATTTGAGTTGCTGACTGGAAGGATCTGAAACACAAAGTTGAAGCTGTTCAAGTCATTAACAGACTCTGTTTGTCTTTCTGTCTTCAGTCAGTGGATCCAGCAGCAGGAAGGTTGTTGGTCAAGCAGGTGAGGATGTCACTCTGTCCTGTAAATATGACATCACAAGTAACGGACCAACGGAAGTTTTTTGGAATCGAGGATCAACATCACTTTCAGACTGGGGCGAAGAGATCATCTCCACAGACGGATATGAAGTGACAACCAGAGCTTCCAGCAGGTATCAGTTACTGGGACGATGGGAGGATGGAGATGTTTCTCTGACGATCCTGAACACCACAGAGGAAGATGCTGGACGTTACGGATGCAGAGTGCAGATACCTGGTTGGTTCAATGATGAAAAACATCTCATCGATCTGAGCATTGAGAAAGGTAAGAAATGGTTTCATAAAATAATAAAGTTTTTGCAGGAAGTTACTTGAAGGACGAAGGTGAAGCTTCTTATTCTACTTATGTTCAGTGTTCAGAGGTTTGATGAAGTGAAGGTCCTGAACATCATAATGTCTGTGTTATTTTTCAGTACCTTGAAGTAGCATTGTAGCTACATCATCCAATAAATACAGTAGAATTCATTTATTAGTATTTACACTGAACGTGTGAGATTCAAATAAATAATAAAATAAGTTAAATAAAAATAATTTTCTTATATGAAATAAAGAAATAAAGCTTTTGATTGTGCTTCTTAAATAAAGTGCTGAGTTCATTTTACTTTTAAAGTTAAAGCATAAACTTAATTTCACATATAATAACTTCTCCGTGTCTCACTGACAGTCGTATTTGTTTGGCTGATTAGCGTCACGTGAGCAGATTGATGAACATTGGTCTGTGAGTTTCTGAGCGTCGTTCCTCTTTTACTGTAATAGTTGGAGAGGCTGCGAATATTTCATCAGTTACAGGTCCGCCTATTAGTGACCTCTGATTTTCAGCATTATCAATTAATCTACCAATCAATAACTTGATTAATTGATTTTTAATCTGATTTGTTAAGCATCATTTTCAACAGTCCAAACCTAAAAGATAATCACTTTATTATCATAGAAGATAAAAACTAGAAAAGATGGAATCAGTGAATTTATTCCATTCATGATTTAAACATTACTGAACTGATTATTTGACGACTAAAAGTTGATGTTCTTATACCTAAAGGATCAAATATGTGTTTTCTGACCTGCCTCTTTCATTGAATGTGATGTTGGAGAGAAGCTGGATGAAACCTGTCAGAGTGAAGATTTTAGCTGCTAACAGCCCTGAAAGTGTTGTAGACTGTTTGTCTTTCTGTCTTCAGTCAGTGGATCCAGCAGCAGGAAGGTTGTTGGTCGAGCAGGTGAGGACGTCACTCTGCCCTGTAAATATAACATCAAGTATAACGGACCAACAGCTGCTTGTTGGGGTCGAGGATCACTCTCACGTTATGGCTGCAACAACCAGATCATCTACTCAGACGGATCTAAAGTGATAGAAACAACCAGAGCTTCCAGCAGGTATCAGTTACTGGGACGACTGGAGGATGGAGATGTTTCTCTGACGATCTTGAACACCACAGAGGAAGATGCTGGATGGTACGGATGCAGAGTGGAGATAGCTGGTTGGTTCAATGATGAAACACATTATTTCTATCTGACCATTGAGAAAGGTAAGAAATCATAACAAAAAACTGAATTGTTTTCTACTATAATCTGATAACAGCCTTATGTTTTATCCTCTGTTTCCACCACAGTTAATACAGACATTACTGATGTTACTGATGTTAATGAGTTCTGTTAATGTGACTCTGATTTCTGTTTCAGCTCCGTCGACCTCGTCAACACCAACCACAGAAACGACTGAACAGACTCCACAGACAGAACAGACGATAAACACATCAGGTACGACTCCAACACACACTAAACATGCTCTCTGAGTGGAAAATAAAATGTCTTCATCATTAACCTTTAAACCAGAATCTCTGGTAAAACATCCAGACCTTTTTGTTCTTGACATCATCTGCTGCCCTAAAAACAGCTGCTTTCATTTCCTCGTCCTGCAGGTCAGGTGACCGTTACAACTTCCTCAACCAGTATCGACTCTGAGGTGAGAGATAAATATTTCCTGTGTTAAAGGACAAGATGAAGCTGTGAAAACATTTCTGTGGTTTATTTTATACTTCTGTCATGAAGTACGCACATTTCTACAATAATAAGTATTTAAAATGTGAGAAGTGACAAATGCAGATCATTACACATATTCAGACAGAATTATTGGGACAAACCTGTTGATCATTGAATTCAGGTGTTTTATAGTCACAGGTGTATAAAATCAAGCAGCTAGCCATGCAGTCTGCATTTACAGACATTAGTGACAGAATGAGTCGTTGTGAAGAGCTCAGTGAATTCAGACTTGGTGTCAGAGGATGAATCCTTTACAATAAGTCAGTTCATTACATTTCTTCCTGCTAGATATTCTACAGTCAGCTGTTAGTGGTATTATTGAAGAGTGGAAGCATTCAGGAACAACAGACCACATAAAGTCACAGAGCAGGTCAACCAGTGTTGAGGCACATTGGGTTTGATTTACTGAAGGTTTGCATGTTTAAAAATGTGCAAACTTGACATCACCCTCAAAAACTGTGCAAGTTGATCTACTAATGTAGTGCATGCAATAATAATAATAATAACTTTATTTTGTATAGCGCCTTTCATGAAACCCTAGGTGACTTCACATTTAGCAGGAACAAGTCTGCAGGAACAAGTGCATTTTCAACATTGATTTAAAAGGGCCCAGAGTTGGTACTTGGCGAATGTTTCGAGTTTTTTACCTCAATGTGTAAAATACAGGGAGGAGAAAATGTAAATATGTTATTTATCACACGCATTGTGATTTACCAAAGCTGAAGGTAATTTTACTGACAGTAACTTCTTCTATAAATAATACTTTAGGGCAGGTATTAACTGGCTGCACACTGCGTACAGATGACAGCTGTTACCATGGAGACGAGGAGTCAGAGACACAAAGACAGAATACGCACAGGACGGATTTTTTCCACCTGTGTTAATATTTTTGGTTTTACTCACAGCATTGACTTTGTCACTAATATTCTCCCATATATCGCAGACATCCCAACTATGACTATCCTTGCAGCGCATGTCAGAGCGTCCTGATAGCGCTGTGATGTTGCTTATTAGACGCTTCTCTGTCTGCAGTCTGATGGAGTCAGAACGTTACTGACTGACTGTAGAGTTTGGTGGAGGAGGGATAATGGTATGAGGATGTTTTTCAGGGTTCGGCCTCTTAGTTCCAGTGGAGGGAGACTAGTACTATGTAACTTGTACTTCTGGTGTCTAAAATATGAATTTCTCACACAGATTTCAGCTCTTTTAAAGATTACTTTATTGTGATTGTATAGAACATACAACAAAATTCAGGTGCGCTAAAGACCGCACTCGTATATCAAAAAATAAATACATAGAAATCGTTGGGAATAAATAAATGCATCCATCCATCACTCATTATACTCTCATCTATTAAAGCAGTTTCTGACAGTTTGTGTTTATTGTTATGTTTTACAGCAGCAGCAGGAGGACCAGGAGGCCGGCAGCGTTTCTGTGGTTCTGGTTTGCGTTCTGCTCACGTTGATCGCTTTGGTCACAGCTGGCATTGTCATTGTTATCGGTAAGTTTTGTTTTTAACAACCAACGGAAACAGAGAGGGAAGTTCAACACTGACTCTGCTGTGAGAAAATGTTTTTTAGTTTAAATCATGAGAGGAAGCTGTGGTCAGTCAGTGGCACACACAGGCTGAACCAAAAAGTCGTTTCTCAGCAGCTCCTTGCAGTGCATTAGAGGAAAAGGGGTAGTAAAAAAAACTGTTAAAAACATTCAAATATGTAATAAAGTTAATAAAATATAAAATTCCATCATTCAGACTGACATGTAGCAGAATTTTGGATTGAATAAAAAAATGCATGAGTGACCTTTAATAAAGTGCCACACAAAGGAATTGTCTTTGCTAGATGAAGGGGGGGGGGGGGGGGGGGGTTGTATATGAGTGAGTGTGTTTTGTGGGGGAGGGGAGGGGCAGTCCATTCACCAGCCTCACAGCTTGTGAGACGAAGCTGTTCAGCATTCTGGATGTCCTGCTGTAGATGCTCCTGTACATCTTCCTAGACAGCAGCAGGGAGAACAGTCCGTGGGTTGATGAGGGTCCTTGATGATGGAGGACGCTCTGTGGATGCAGCGCTGCTTGTAGATCTCCATCAGAGAAGGCATAAGGGCACCAATGATTTAGCTGGCTGTTTTCATGATCCTGTTGAGCTGCTGTTGTTCGTAAGCCCTGCAGCTCCCAAACCAGGAAGTGAAGCTGTATGTAAGGATGCTTTCGATGGTGTCCCTGTAGAAGGTGGTGAGGTGAGGAGTCGGGAGATCTGCCTTTCTGAGCCTCCGGAGGGGGTGGAGACACAAAAACCACTTAATGAGACAGATTGTTTCTACAGTGATCATGTTTTCAGTCTCTGAGAGTAGTTCTGTGGAAGGCAGACGCTACTGAGCATGTGCAGAATCTCTCCAGTTTAGTCCAGTAGATCAGTGTTTAAAGCTCCTCTTACCTTTCTTGCATTTCACACAGCACTTTGAAAAAACTTGAACAGCAACAACCCCTCCTCCCTCCTATGCCCCCCCCGCACCCCCCCTCCACGAAGGCACACTACAATAAAATGTTCTAATATAGTTTTCTTTTTCCCCGTGGGAGCGGCTGGAGGTGGAAGCCGTGGCTGCTTTTGTCTGTCATTGTCAGTCGTTACTGTGTGTTTACGGCTATCTCCGTGGATCATGGATGTACTATAATGTTTTTCTGTCTCTGCAGGGAGAAGATGGAACCAACATAAAATGTAAGTTTCATTTATGACTCATCTGATCGGCTAACTTCGACTTCTTCTATATTTTAATATATCAACTTTTTTCATCGTAATGTTTCTCTGATGATAAATCATGACTCAGCAGAGACTTCATTAGTCAGCAGGGAGTCTCAGAGTCTCTGAGGCCTCATGAAGTCTCACCTGGAAACATCTGACACCTTCACATCATCACTGTGTTATCACCTTCATCACATTCACACGACTCAGTGATGCTGTGAAGTGTTCAAACTGAAACTCAGTGATGACAAAAAGGCACAACCACAAACCACAACCTACCAGTTTTAACCTTATTGTTCGGTATCACACTTTTCTGTTTCTCACAATAATAACTGTTTAGATCCTTTACTTCAGTAAAAATACCAATACTACTCTGAGCTTGATGTAGTATGCAGTATTACAGTAAAAGTACTGCAGTATTACAGTAAAAGTACTGCAGTATTATAGTGATGTAGTATGCAGTATTACAGTAAAAGTACTGCAGTATTATAGTGATGTAGTATGCAGTATTACAGTAAAAGTACTGCAGAAACTGATGGACGGAGACTAAAACATTGAGAGGAAACCTCTGAGGTTTCTCTGCTGACTGATAACACTCACTGAGCGCGCTCACCATGTTCGGACTCGTCCTGCAGCTGACGTGACACACACGTCTTTTTAATGTCACATGGTAAATGTTAAATGCAGAAGTGAGGGGAGCTCAGGGTGTGTTAGTGTGACCTCAAACCACAGTGTGTTCATAACCAACCAGCATAAAGCAACAAGACCAGTAAGTGACAGAAAAACTCATGAATACAACAGCACAGGATGTTTGTATCCTTCCAGTGATTCATGGATCATTACAGGAAATACTGACACCAAACAAAGAAGAACTGAACAGGTGATGAATCATGTGACTCTGTTTGTCTCTCAGCCCTCAGCAGCAGCAGCAGCAGCAGGAGGAGCAGCAGACCTACACTTCAGTCTGGTACAGCTGTAATTCGTCGGCTCTGGAGCTCCGCCGTCGAGTTACTACGGTGAGGAACATCTACCAGATCGACTGCTACAGTGAAGCCGTGTACAAGGTCTGTCCCCGAGGCCTGAGAGGACGACGAGCTGCAAACGAATAACACAAAGTGACAGCAGGAATCAGCTGAGAGACGGACCTGAACCGTCACAACAAACCAGACTCTGAAGCTTCAAGACTGCAGAGAAACCAACTACGAGTCCCAGAGGGCTTTGCTGCAAGACACATCCAATCAGAGAGCTTCAGACGGCGTCCACGTCATGTGATGATGGAGGATGTTGATGACCTGCAGGCGTTCAGGGGGGAATTCCAGAAAGGAGGTTCAACAAGCTCTGATTTTGACCCTGAACTGTGAGATGGGAAACTCTGAGTATCCGGTTCCAGAACAGCGGATCTGAATTAGTTCAATCAACTCTGAATATGTTCACCTTTGCTTCTTCTTCCTGCTCTCAACGAAGGCGGTCGCATTTCTCCCTCTCTCTCCTTTTCCCTTATCTTCCCTGCTTTGCTTCTCACGTCTCGTGCTGTCTTGTCTCAACTTGGAGCCTCTCTCTGCATTGCTCTCTAAATCTGAAATCATGGAATTGGTCAACTGGTCTCTCAACGCAATTGACAGAATTTTTTCGACGAGAAGCCTGGGTTCGGGGGAACCTGTCTGTCCTGATGGAACATTCGCCGCTGGTTACACGATGGACTCGTGGGAGAGATAGAGGGTCGTGTGCCTGGCGTTTCTTTCCGTTGAGGACATCGAGGATGTCTACATATTCGGAACCATGATAACAGGCTATTTGCTGATTGGATTAGGCATTGCCCTGGTGTATCGGAAAATTCGGGGTCGGTGTCAGCAGTGCAAATCTCCACAAAGCTGCCCGACATGATTGAGGGAGTGGGCAGAGCTGTTAGCACTCAGACTGCAATTATGAACCGCAACATGGAAAACATGGACAGAGCTATTAGTGCTCAGAATGTGGTCAAATCGCAACATGGGAATTATCTTGGAGAAGCTTTCGGCTTTTGGCGGGCAAAGGGATCGATCTGAAGACCAGTTATGGACAAGAGAGTAAGTCGTGTCTATTGAAATGCGACTGCTCGCCTCAACCCAAACAATCACAATCTAATCTGCATTCCGGCCTTCCGCAGCATCGGCCTTGGCCAAGGCCGCTGCTGAAGACAACTCCCCCATGAGAGCAGGGAGAAGCCCTGTATTCTTCTCCCTCCCTCCCTTCTTCACGGACACCTGTTGATTGTTGACTCGGACTGGGACACGATCAGGGACGTCTCCATGGCAACTTGCTGTGTTATCGCGATGAAACCCTACGAACTGAGGCACTGATTGTGAAGCTGGACGGAGAAACTCTCCGGGCTTATGTACACACACGCATCCATGGACACTTACACACATGCACATATACTACACTTCCCCACCCCCACATCCCACACCTTCACCGCTTTTACCCCCGGTGTGACAGGCGGGGTCCGATGGCGGCGCCGAATTTGGCTGCGGCCGCGGCTGGCTGCCTGTCTGAACTGGAACACCTCCCTCCCTCAATTTCAATATACTTGTACTTGTACTTGTACTCGTTATAATAGACAAATAAAGCCATTCCACCTTGATCATCAATGGAGCCCCGATACCTTGAGTCACCATGGCAACCACTGAGAAAACAAGCTCGAGGTACGTCACCTCACTGTAACTGGAGCTCCCCCTGCAGGCCTGTGGTGAATATTATCATATATTTCACAAACAGTAACACCGCTGCAGATGCTCAGGACAGAGAAGCATCATCAATGCTTAAGTTTTAATGCACCACTCCACTGACTTAACTTACCTCAATTAAAATTGTAGAATACAGGTGAAAAAGTGGTGTAACATATTTGGAAGCAGCTAAAAATTAAATAAAATAACATAATTCAGAAAAGTAAGGCACATTTTGCTGGGCTATGATTGTATTCATAGTTGATGTCGGCTATTAAACAAAGTACATATTAATTTGGTGGTTATTTCAACATGTAGTAATTTAAACCCCCAACAGAAAGCTGTTTAACACATATGTCCTCTCATCTAATATCCTGCTTAGTAGATTAACATTTTACACTATTTGACTTATTATACATATTGGAGTCATTGATTTTAAGACTAAAATGTGACGATGCGTACAATAAAATACTTCCTGAAAATAAGATGAACATTTGAGCTCTACTCTGCCGACAGAAAGAAGGCAGTGGACCGCAAGACAGGTGGAGGACTACCAGCACCTCTGACAGAGGCTGAGGAGAAAATGTTAAGAAATGATTGAGTGTAATGAAAAGTGATACCGATCTAACAGATTGAGAAGAAACGGACCATTCAAGTCTGGCAGCTTGCTTCAGGTCGGAGGAGACAGTTAGAAACTAGAATCTCAGGTTCACAGAGTCAGTTACCATGGTGACTGACTCAGAGTTCCAGTTACCATGGTGACTGACTCAGAGATTCGGTTACCTCTCTTTCTGGAACAGATAACAGAGTTTCCCTCATCTCAGGTTAACTTACTTATATTTAATTTAATTTAACATCAAACTACTTTTTATGTGTTTGTGTTAATATTTAAAGAAAATGAGCTGCTGCTTTTTATTGTATCAGCTCAGCATTTAAATCTTTCTGTGTAATATTTGTTAAGCATTAATGTATCAACTCTTTTATAAATCTGTAAATAATGAATAAAAGTTGAGAATGTGTTCTTATCTCTCATGTAGGGCTGAACGATTTATCGTTTTCTGATCGAAATTGCGATTTCAGACAACGCGATCATGTGATCGCCAAAGCTGCGGTTTTTGCAGCGCTCCTGACTGACCCAGGATCTGTTGTGTCAACTATTTTACACATACATGCCGTCTCCCTATCCAGCCAAGCTCACCAATCAGAAGCGGCATGCTACTCGTGGACAGGTCACGCTAACCAATGAGTATTAACCGGCTCCTTAATTATAATTATTCAGAAATAGCTTCAACTGGACCAGAAGCGGAGTTAGGGGATTTAATCCCCAAGAAAACCAGCAAGTCGGTCATTTGGGAGTGTTTCGGGTTTGGGGCTGCAGACGTGCACCAGAAACAGGTAGCCTACTGTGCAAATCCTGTCGCGCTAAAGTTGCAACATCCAGGGGAAACACAACCAATTTGTACCGGCACTTGAAAAATCAACACAAGCATTTGCATGACGAAAAAGTCCGGTGATGATACTCAGGCCCACTGTAGCAAACAGACTACAATTACAGCATGTTTTGCCAGTGTAACTCCGTGTGATAAGAGCAGCAGAGACACCGGGAGATGTCACTGTGAGATTTAAAAACCTCCGCACGCTGGACAGAAGATATATGATTCCCTCCCGCACCTACTTCAACCAGGTTGCCATCCCACAGCTGTACGCAGAGTGTAAATGCTGAGTGATGTAAAGATGTCAGGGAAGCGAGTATTATTGTTGATTAAGTACTTTTGGGATTTTATTTTTTCTGCACTTCACCCTGACTTGTGGCGTCAGCCTTTGTTTAAAAAAAAGATAGTTTTATTTTATTACCATTATTTGTCAAATTCACTTAAAAAGATAGTCCAGGTTTCTTAATATACAGTAGGGTTGAATAAAGTACCTTAACTGCTGCTATAGATGTTGATAAGCTAGCTCTCTTGAGCCATAAAAGACTGACCTTGACCTGCCTACTTGACTGTTGGGCAAGATCCTTTTGTCCTTTATTGGAATTGTTGAATTTTGTTTTTCTTATTACTTATTTAACACTGTTTAGTTTTTTTGGAATTGTTTTGTATTCTATTCAACTTTTTGCAATACTTCTTTTAAGTACTCTTTTAGTTATTCATTTGTAATAACTGCCATTGGTCTTTAGTTTTCATCCTTGCATTAGAGTAATAGCATTTAATGTTTTAATGTTACTGTACATTGTGAATATTGCACTGAAACTTGATTTGAAGGAAATCGTGAATCAAATCGAAATCGCAATATCTGCCAGAAAAATCGCAATTAGATCTTTTCCTAAAATCGTTCAGCCCTACTCTCATGTCTTCATGTTAACAGTGACCAGTTATTTTCTGCTATCAATATTAAAGCAGCTGCTGTTTGTCTCCATCTAGTGGCAGAAACACCACAACACAGCTCTGCTCATTTAAACATTTAAACAGCTCTGTGCTCCTCTTCTACACATCAAAACATGATCATTATAAACTTTATCTCTGTAGAACTTTTAAATACAAATGAAACTGTATGTACACCAAAAACTATTTAAAGTTGATACATTAATGTTTAACAAATATTACACACAGAAAGATTTAAATGCTGAGCTGATACAATAAAGAGCAGCAGCTCATTTTCTTTAAATATTAACACACAAACACATAAAAAGTAGTTTGATGCGATATTAAATTAAACCCAATGTTAGTAATAAATAAATGATTTATTTCTACATGTCATGTGTTGCTGTAGTTCTGCTCTCTGACCAGCAGGTGACGACACTGACTGCAGGATTACACTGTTGTAGAGCAGTTTGGTTTGTATTGATCAGTGATTTTAACACATTAACAGTGATGAAAAGTAACTAAGTACATTTACTCAAGTACTTTACTGTAGTACAGTTAGAGGTACTAGTACTTTACTGTATGTGACGGGGCGGCACTAAGCGCTCCGTCATCTCACGACCAGCGTGCATCTCTCTCTCTCTCTCTCTCTCTCTCGTCAGGAGCGCAGCCCTCCCACGACGCGCTGGTTAAACTGTTTACTGTTTTACATGGTCCTGGACTTCCATAAACTTTTCCCCCACAGTACAACTACTTTTTCCCCTGTTGCTGGCGTACGAGGGTGCACACTCGGCACCGACGCAACACACACACACACAAAACACACTTACCTGCTGCTGCTGCCTCTGCTTACTGCAGAACCGGGCCAAACCGAGGCACTTCCAGGTTACCTCATTAATAGTAGTGATCGGCGCGCTTCAGAAGATCATGTGATCACGGACTGAACCATTAATGGTGAATGGACAGATATTTATGCCCTGTTATTATTTTTGTATGGTTTTGGCATCATCTGTATGGCGAGAAAGTAGTGCCACTTTTATATATAGGATTTTGTCATGGATCTGTGCTCTGTGTATTAATGTGGTGGACTGTACATGGAGATGGGATAATTTGTTAATTGGTATGCCCAGGGGCGGGGCTAGGGGGGTATATAGGAGTGAGCTGTTTGCAGGGTGGGGGGGTTGGCTCTTGAAGCGTTGAGCTGCCAGTTTTGGAGATCTCTGTGTAAATAGTTTTTGTTACTTTATTTTTGTATTTTCCTTTTTTTTCTTGCCACTGTAAATATTTTTCCACCCCTCATCACTGCCAGTTGTGGGACTTGGTGTGAATAAAAAACAACCATTGCACTGAAGTCTCGTCGTCTGAGCCATCTTTACCACCTTTGCTGAAAACGAACCCGTGACACTGTAGTACATTTTGAGGTACTAGTACTTTACTGTAGTACATTTTGAGGTACTAGTACTTTACTGTAGTATTTCCATTAAAGTACTGCAGCAGCGTTACCAAACTTAGTTTCCCCGTCTGTCACGTTGGGGCCAGCCAATGAAATGTAAGTTCTGTATGTATGAAGGTTTAATTCCCTCTATGTTTATCTCCTCTACTGTCTGACAGTTCATCAGTTTCATGTTTGTTTGTAATTTCAGACAAAATGTAACCAAGAAACAGCCAAGATTACTGTTTTACTGATTATTGATTATTTACTTTTGTCCACATAGATTTGTTATAAATTCATATATATTCAGTCTGATGTTCAGATCCAGGAAACAGCTGATACTGAAGCCAAACTCTTATTCTTTTTTGGGGCATTGACACCTTTTTATTAACAGTGGTGAGACAGGAAATCATGGGAGAGAAGGGGGGATGTGACATGCAGCACCAGGAAGTCTTATTCTGACCAGGTTTTTAACACTCTGCTAAAAACAGGAACATCAGACCAAACCACAGCAGCCTGAACTGATGAAAACTTTCAGCAGCTTTAAAACAGTCAGTTAGTCAGTTAGTCATCATGATGACGGTCAGACGCTTCAACTCTCTGCTGCTGCTCGCTCTGCTCACAGGTATCTGCTCTTTATATTCACTTTACATCATCAACACTTTACACAGGAAATAATACAATAAGTCATAATGTTAATAAACTTTATTTAGACAGTTTTGCATGTTTCATTCACAAAGTGCAGCTCAGAATAATCAGCAAGTTCAAAAGAAAACAGACAATTGAAACAGTTCAAATATTAAGAGTCTCTTCAGGATGTGATGAAAACCAACATGATCTGTTTATCATCAGATCTTTAAGTGAAGACGCAGAATTTAGATTTGAGTTGCTGACTGGAAGGATCTGAAACACAAAGTTGAAGCTGTTTAAGTCATTAACAGACTCTGTTTGTCTTTCTGTCTTCAGTCAGTGGATCCAGCAGCACGAAGGTTGTTGGTCGAGCAGGTGAGGACGTCACTCTGCCCTGTAAATATGACATCACAAGTAACGGACCAACAGAAGTTTTTTGGAATCGAGTATCACTTTTAGGCTGGGGCGAAGAGATCATCTCCACAGACGGATATAATGTGACAACCAGAGCTTCCAGCAGGTATCAGTTACTGGGACGACTGGAGGATGGAGATGTTTCTCTGACGATCCTGAACACCACAGAGGAAGATGCTGGACTGTACGGATGCAGAGTGGAGATAGCTGGTTGGTTAAATGATGAAAAACATCACATTGATCTGACCATTGAGAAAGGTAAGAAATGGTTTTATAGAATAATAAAGTTTGTGCAGGAAGTTACTTGAAGGATGAAGGTGAAGCTTCTTATTCTACTTATGTTCAGTGTTCAGAGGTTTGATGAAGTGAAGGTCCTGAACATCATAATGTCCGTGTTATGTTTCAGTACCTTGAAGTAGCATTGTAGTTACATCATCAAATAAATACAGTAGAATTCATTTATTAGTATTTACACTGAACGTGTGAGATTCAAATAAATAATAAAATAAGTTAAATAAAAATGATTTCTTATATCAAATAAAGAAATAAAGCTTTTGATTGTGCTTCTTAAATAAAGTGCTGAGTTAATTTTACTTTTAAATTTAAAGCATAAACTTAATTTCACATATAATAACTTCTCCGTGTCTCACTGACAGTCGAATTTGTTTGGCTGATTAGAGTCACGTGAGCAGATTGATGAACATTGGTCTGTGAGTTTCTGAGGGTCGTTCCTCTTTCACCGTAATAGTTGGAGAGGCTGCGACCGAATATTTCATCAGTTACAGGTCCGCCTATTAGTGACCTCTGATTTTCAGCATTATCAATTAATCTACCAATCAATAACTTGATTAATTGATTTTTAATCTGATTTGTTAAGCATATTTCAAAAGGATCCTTGTTTTGTTTTTTTTACCAACAGTCCAAACCTCAAAGATAATCACTTTATTATCATAGAAGATAAAAACTAGAAAAGATGGAATCAGTGAATTTATTCCATTTATGATTTAAACATTACTGAACTGATTGTTTGACGACTATAATTTGATGTTTTTATACCTAAATGATCAAATATGTGATTTCTGATCTGCCTCTTTCATTCAATGTGATGTTAGAGAGAAGCTGGATGAAACCTGTTGGAGTGAAGATTTCACTCCTACATGTTCTCCAGATTTTAGCTGCTAACAGCCCTGAAAGTGTTGTAGACTCTGTTTGTCTTTCTGTCTTCAGTCAGCAGGAAGGTTGTTGGTCGAGCAGGTGAGGACGTCACTCTGCCCTGTAAATATGACATCAAGAAACACGGACCAACAGCAGTTTGTTGGGGTCGAGGACCAGTGTCAACTTTTGATTCAGGCTGCAACAACCAGATCATCTCCACAAACGGATATAAAGTGATAACCAGAGCTCCCAGGTATCAGTTACTGGGACGACTGGAGGATGGAGATGTTTCTCTGACGATCCTGAAGACCACAGAGGAAGATGCTGGACGGTACGGATGCAGAGTGGAGATATCTGGGCTGTTAAATGATGAAATACATCACATCGATCTGACCATTGAGAAAGGTAAGAAATCATAAAAAAGACTGAATTGTTTTCCTGACAGAATATTTATGTGAGATCCATAAACTCCAGGACTGTCCACGACTTGAGACCCGTTACCATGTTACTGTAATCTGATAACAGCCTCATGTTTAATCTATAGTCATTAATGTTGTCATGGAGATTGTAGTTTTCACTGAACTTCCTTATTGATATTTTGCTCTTTAACTTTAGTCAACTTGTAAAGTCCTTGTTTAATGTGTGTAATTAGTTTTGCTGACTGAAGCTTACATTGAAAAGGACTCTTCAGTTTGTGTTGAAGGACACTCAGAAGTGTTGAATGAGCTTCTATAAATGAGCCTGAAGACTCTGTTTTAATGCTGTCCTTCATCATCTGTGATGTTAAAACTTCACATTTCCACAGTCAGAGAAATAAAAAGTGTGCGTCCTGGTTTTAGTTCAGTTGTAAAGTCAGAGCGTCTCTCCTGATTGGCTGAAGAGTGGATGACATCAGACAGTAGAGACGCTGGTACTCGTCTGTTTAAACTTCACTACATTTAACACCTGAGCTGAGAGCATCAGAGTCACAAACACAGTGGCTCTGTCCTCTGTTTCCACCACAGTTAATACAGACATTACTGATGTTACTGATGTTAATGAGTTCTGTTAATGTGACTCTGATTTCTGTTTCATCTCCGTCGACCTCGTCAACACCAACCACAGAAACGACTGAACAGACTCCACAGACAGAACAGACGATAAACACATCAGATATGACTCCAACACACACTAAACAGAAGACATTTTATTTTCCACTCTGAGTGGAAAATAAAATGTCTTCATCATTAACCTTTAAACCAGAATCTCTAATAAAACATCCAGACCTTTTTTATCTTGACATCATCTGCTGCTCTACAAACAGCTGCTTTCATTTCGTCCTGCAGGTCAGGTCACCGCTACAACTTCCTCAAACAGCATCGACTCTGAGGTGAGAGACAAAGATTTCCTGTGTTAAAGGACAAGATGAAACTGTGAAAACATTTCTGTGGTTTATTTTATACTTCTGTCATAAAGTTCACACACATTTCAGCAACAAGCTGCATTAGAGGCTGGACGTGATAAAGACAGTTAGTTTGTATAATTTCTTTAAATTAATTAAAAGTGTTTTGTGGATGTGATAAAAGCTCCTGTAGGTGTAATGAACAGCTGTCCTGATAAAGTAACATTTGGCGGGAATTAGTAGATTTAATCAAAGAAGTGGATTTTTAATCTTTTATACTGATGCTTTAGTCAGAAGAATTAATAAAAATGAGACTACTACTATGTAACTTGTACTTTTGTATATAAAAATATGAATTTCTCACAGATTTCAGTTGTATTTAAGCTGTTTCTGACAGTTTGTGTGTTTTTGTTTTACAGCGGAAGGATGAAGGGAATGCATATATCATCATTCTGGTGTGCGTTCTGCTCGTGTTAGTCTGTTTGGTCACAGCAGGCGTCACCTTTAGCAGTAAGTTTTGTTTTTAACAACCAACAGAATCAGACACAGAGAGGAAGCTGTGGTCAGTCGGCCATGATGGAGGTCATGTGATCTGTTGCTAGGCAATGAAATATGAAAGAGATGATTAGTATTGATTGACTATTTTCAGCCTTTCAGGTTTCAATAATGGACAAAACCAACTTAATAAGACAAATTGTTTCTACAGTGATCATGTTTTCAGTCTCAGAGTAGTTCTGTGTAAGGCAGACGCTACTGAGCATGTGCAGGAACTCTCCAGTTTAATCCAGTATATCAGTGTTTAACTTGATTCTTTATTCATGTTTTTATTCCTGATGTTTTTCTGTCTCTGCAGGGAGAAGATGGAACCAACATAAAATGTAAGTTTCATTTATGACTCATCTGATTGGCTAACTTCGACTTCGACTGTGAAGTGTTCAAACTGAAACTCAGCGATGAAAAGAACCACAAACCACACAACTTATTTCTGTTCAGTGACCAAAACTTCATATTTAAACATTTTCTCGTTAGTTCCCACCCATCCCCCGATATTAATAAAACAAATGTACAAGTGCAGGAAGTATTCAGATCCTTTACTTCAGTAAAAATACAAATACAGCAAAGTAAAACTACTCTGAGCTTGATGTAGTTCAAGTACAACAGTAAAAGTTGTGGTTTGGTCCCTGGAGAGCTGGAGAGTGTTTTCTTTCAGCAGAAACAGAAACTGATGGACGGAGACTAAAACGTTGAGAGGAAACCTCTGAGGTTTCTCTGCTGACTGATAACACTCACTGAGCGCGCTCACCATGTTCGGACTCGTCCTGCAGCTGACGTGACACACATGTCTTTTTAATGTCACATGGTAAATGTTAAATGCAGAAGTGAGGTGAGCTCAGTGTGTGTTAGTGTGAGCTCAAACCACAGTGTGTTCATAACCAACCAGCATAAAGCAACAAGACCAGTAAGTGACAGAAAAACTCATGAATACAACAGCACAGGATGTTTGTATCCTTCCAGTGATTCATGGATCATTACAGGAAATACTGACACCAAACAAAGAATAACTGAACAGGTGATGAATCATGTGACTCTGTTTGTGTCTCAGCCCTCAGCAGCAGCAGCAGCAGCAGGATCAGGAGGAGGAGCAGCAAGAGGAGGAGCCGGAGCAGATGTACAGTGTGATCCAGTCCGGGTCTGACCCGCCGGCTGTGGAGCTCCAAAACCAAGGTGACGGCGATGGCGGTGTGTATGAGGTCTGTCCCTGAGGCCTGACAGGACGACGATAGATGGCGCCCACGTCATGTGATGATGGAGGATGTTGATGACCTGCAGGCGTTCAGGTCATGAAGACGAATGATTGTTTTTATATTTAATTTAATATCACATCAAACTACTTTTTATGTGTTTGTGTGTTAATATTTAAAGAAAATGAGCTGCTGCTTTTTATTGTATCAGCTCAGCATTTAAATCTTTCTGTGTGTAATATTTGTTAAACATTAATGTATCAACTCTTTTATAAATCTGTAAATAATGAATAAAAGTTGAGAATGTGTTCTTATCTCTCATGTCTTCATGTTAACAGTGACCAGTTATTTTCTGCTATAAATATTAAAGCAGCTGCTGTTTGTCTCCATCTAGTGGCAGAAACACCACAACACAGCTCTGCTCATTTAAACATTTAAACAGCTCTGTGCTCCTCTTCTACACATCAAAACATAATGCTGTAGTTCTGCTCTCTGACCAGGAGGTGGAGACAGTATTTCCATTAAAGTTCTGCAGCAGTGTTCCCAAACTTAGTTTCCCCGTCTGTCACGCTGGGGCCAGCCAATGAAATGTAAGTTCTGTATGTATGAAGGTTTAATTCCCTCTATGTTTATCTCCTCTACTGTCTGACAGTTCATCAGTTTCATGTTTGTTTGTAATTTCAGACAAAATTTAACCAAGAAACAGCCAAGATTACTGTTTTACTGATTATTGATTATTTACTTGTGTCCACATAGATTTGTTATAAATTCATATATATTCAGTCTGATGTTCAGATACAGGAAACAGGTGATACTGAAGGCAGCCAACAGGAAGTCTTATTCCTTATTCTTCTTATTCTTTTGGGCATAGACACCTTTTTATTAACAGTGGTGAGACAGGAAATCATGAGAGAGAAGGGGGGGATGTGACCTGCAGCACCAGGAAGTCTTATTCTGACCAGGTTTTTAACACTCTGCTAAAAACAGGAACATCAGACCAAACCACAGCAGCCTGAACTGATGAAAACTTTCAGCAGCTTTAAAACAGTCAGTTAGTCATCATGATGACGGTCAGACGCTTCAACTCTCTGCTGCTGCTCGCTCTGCTCACAGGTATCTGCTCTTTATATTCACTTTACATCATCAACACTTTACACAGGAAATAATACAATAAGTCATAATGTTAATAAACTTTATTTAGACAGTTTTGCATGTTTCATTCACAAAGTGCAGCTCAGAATAATCAGCAAGTTCAAAAGAAAATAGACAATTGAAACAGTTCAAATATTAAGAGTCTCTTCAGGATGTGATGAAAACCAACATGATCTGTTTATCATCAGATCTTTAAGTGAAGACGCAGAATTTAGACTTGAGTTGCTGACTGGAAGGATCTGAAACACAAAGTTGAAGCTGTTTAAGTCATTAACAGACTCTGTTTGTCTTTCTGTCTTCAGTCAGTGGATCCAGCAGCAGGAAGGTTGATGGTCGAGCAGGTGAGGACGTCACTCTGCCCTGTAAATATGACATCAAGGGTAACGGACCAAGGGCAGTTTTTTGGGGTCAAGGACCACTATCACTTTTAGGCTGGGGCGAAAAGATCATCTCCACTGTCTGGGACAACCAGATCATCTCCACAGACGGATCTAAAGTGACAACCAGAGCTTCCAGCAGGTATCAGTTACTGGGACGACTGGAGGATGGAGATGTTTCTCTGACGATCCTGAAGACCACAAAGGAAGATGCTGGACTGTACGGATGCAGAGTGGAGATACCTGGTTGGTTCAATGATAAAAGACATCTCATCGATCTGACCATTAAGAAAGGTAAGAAATGGTTTTATAAAATAATAAAGTTTTTGCAGGAAGTTACTTGAAGGACGAAGGTGAAGCTTCTTATTCTACTTATGTTCAGTGTTCAGAGGTTTGATGAAGTGAAGGTCCTGAACATCATAATGTCCGTGTTATTTTTCAGTACCTTGAAGTAGCATTGTAGTTACATCATCAAATAAATACAGCAGAATTCATTTATTAGTATTTACACTGAACGTGTGAGATTCAAATAAATAATAAAATAAGTTAAATAAAAATGATTTCTTATACCAAATAAAGAAATAAAGCTTTTGATTGTGCTTCTTAAATAAAGTGCTTAGTTAATTTTACTTTTAAAGTTAAACCATAAACTTAATTTCACATATAATAACTTCTCCGTGTCTCACTGACAGTCGGATTTGTTTGGCTGATTAGCATCACGTGAGCAGATTGATGAACATTGGTCTGTGAGTTTCTGAGCGTCGTTCCTCTTTTACCGTAATAGTTGGAGAGGCTGCGACCGAATATTTAATCAGTTACAGGTCCGCCTATTAGTGACCTCTGATTTTCAGCATTATCAATTAATCTACCAATCAATAACTTGATTAATTGATTTTTAATCTGATTTGTTAAGCATCATTTTCAACAGTCCAAACCTAAAAGATAATCACTTTACTATCATAGAGCATAAAAACTAGAAAATCTTCATATTTTCAAAGATGGAATCAGTGAATTTATTCCATTTATGATTTAAACATTACTGAACTGATTATTTGACGACTATAATTTGATGCTCTTATACCTAAATGACCAAATTTTGTGATTTCTGACCTGCTGCCTCTTTCATTAAATGTGATGTTAGAGAGAAGCTGGATGAAACCTGTCAGAGTGAAGATTTTAGCTGCTAACAGCCCTGAAAGTGTTGTAGACTCTGTTTGTCTTTCTGTCTTCAGTCAGCAGGAAGGTTGTTGGTCGAGCAGGTGAGGACGTCACTCTGCCCTGTAAATATGACATCAAGAAACACGGACCAACGTCAGCTTGTTGGGGTCGAGGATCAGTATCAACTTCAGGCTGCAACAACCAGATCATCTACACAAACGGATATAAAGTGAGAACCAGACCTCCCAGCAGGTATCAGTTACTGGGACGAATGGAGGATGGAGATGTTTCTCTGACGATCCTGAAGACCACAGAGGAAGATGCTGGACTGTACGGATGCAGAGTGGACATATATGGGCCATTCAATGATGAAACACATCACATCGATCTGAGCATTGAGAAAGGTAAGAAATCATTAAAATGATCAGATTGTTTTCCTCACAGAATATTTATGTGAGATAAACTCATAAACATAAACTTGAGGACTGTCTATGACTTTAGACCCGTTACCATAGTTACAGTAAACTGATAACAGCTGCATGAGTCTCATGTTTTATCTGTACAGGCTGATTTATGGAAGGTTTTGTGCAATGTGATTGGACAGTGTCACGAACGTCGTCATGGAGATCGTAGTTTTCACTGAACTTCCTTATTGATATTTTGCTCTTTAACTTTAGTCAACTTGTAAAGTCCTTGTTTAATGTGTGTAATTAGTTTTGCTGACTGAAGCTTAAATTGAAAAGGACTCTTCAGTTTGTGTTGAAGGACACTCAGAAGTGTTGAATGAGCTTCTATAAATGAGCCTGAAGACTCTGTTTTAATGCTGTCCTTCATCATCTGTGATGTTAAAACTTCACATTTCCACAGTCAGAGAAATAAAAAGTGTGCGTCCTGGTTTTAGTTCAGTTGTAAAGTCAGAACGTCTCTCCTGATTGGCTGAAGAGTGGATGACATCAGACAGTAGAGACGCTGGTACTCGTCTGTTTAAACTTCACTGCATTTAACACCTGAGCTGAGAGCATCAGTTACAAACACCGTGGCTCTGTCCTCTGTTTCCACCACAGGTAATACAGACATTACTGATGTTACTGATGTTAATGAGTTCTTGTCAACCTCGTCAACACCAACCACAGAAACGACTGAACAGACTCCACAGACAGAACAGACGATAAACACATTAGGTACGACTCCAACACACACTAAACATGCTCTCAGAGTGGAAAATAAAATGTCTTCATCATTAACCTTTAAACCAGAATCTCCGGTAAAACATCCAGACCTTTTTTTTCTTGACATCATCTGCTGCTCTAAAAACAGCTGCTTTCATTTCCTCGTCCTGTAGGTCAGGTCACCGTTACAACTTCCTCAAACAGCATCGACTCTGAGGTGAGATATAAAGATTTCCTGTGTTAAAGGACAAGATGAAGCTGTGAAAACATTTCTGTGGTTTATTCACTTCTGTCATAAAGTTCACACACATTTCTACAACAAGCTGCATTAGAGGCTGGACGTGATAAAGACAGTTAGTTTGTATAATTTCTTTAAATTAATTAAAAGTGTTTTGTGGATGTGATAAAAGCTCCTGTAGGTGTAATGAACAGCTGACCTGATGATTCAGCAGGTTAATCTTTTATACTGATGCTTTAGTCAGAAGAATTAATAAAAATGAGACTACTACTGTGTAACTTGTACTTTTGATGTCTAAAATATGAATTTCTCACAGATTTCAGTTGTATTTAAAGCTCACAGTTTGTGTGTTTTTGTTTTACAGCAGCAGCAGGATAAGGATAAAGAGAAGAAGAAGAGAGATGTCATCATTCTGGTGTGCGTTCTGCTCATGTTGGTCGGTTTGGTCACAGCAGGCGTCACCTTTAGCAGTAAGTTTTGTTTTTAACAACCAACAGAATCAGAGAGGGAAGTAAAAGGTTTTTTATTTAAATCATGAGAGGAAGCTGTGGTCAGTCGGCCATGATGGAGGTCATGTGATCTGTTGCTAGGCAATGAAATATAAAAGAGATGATTAGTATTGGTTGACTATTTTCAGCCTTTCAGGTTTCAATAATGGACAAAAACAACTTAATAAGACAGATTGGTTCTACAGTGATCATGTTTTCAGTCTCAGAGTAGTTCTGTGTAAGGCAGACGCTACTGAGCATGTGCAGAAACTCTCCAGTTTAATCCAGTATATCAGTGTTTAACTTGATTCTTTATTCATGTTTTTATTCCTGATGTTTTTCTGTCTCTGCAGGGAGAAGATGGAACCAACATAAAATGTAAGTTTCATTTATGACTCATCTGATTGGCTAACTTCAAAATCTTTAAATTGAAAAAACTGCATCATAAACCTGAATTAGAGTCCAGTAAAAGATCTGATGTGATGTGTTGTGTAGGAGTTTGTGGTAAATAAAAAGTTGTTACGTTTCTCTGATGATAAATCATGACTCAGCAGAAACTTCATTAGTCAGCAGGGAGTCTCAGAGTCTCTGAGGCCTCATGAAGTCTCACCTGGAAACATCTGACACCTTCACATCATCACTGTGTTATCACCTTCATCACATTCACACGACTCAGTGAAGCTGTGAAGTGTTCAAACTGAAACTCAGTGTGACAAAAAGGCACAACCACAAACCACAATCTTCCAGTTTTAACCTTATTGTTCGGTATCACGTTTCTGTTTCTCACGAAAAGTAAAAATACAAATACAGCAAAGTAAAACTACTCTGAGCTTGATGAAGTTAAAGTATTACAGTAAATCAACCTGATTTGAAAGTTACTGATAAATTGAGCATGTTGAAGCTGGAGAGTTTTTTTCTTTCAGCAGAAACAGAAACTGATGGACGGAGACTAAAACGTTGAGAGGAAACCTCTGAGGTTTCTCTGCTGACTGATAACACTCACTGAGCGCGCTCACCATGTTCGGACTCGTCCTGCAGTTGACGTGACACACACGTCTTTTTAATGTCACACGGTAAATGTTAAATGCAGAAGTGAGGGGAGCTCAGGGTGTGTTAGTGTGAGCTCAAACCACACTGTGTTCATAACAAACCAGTATAAAGCAACAAGACCAGTAAGTGACAGAAAAACTCATGAACACAACAGCACAGGATGTTTGTATCCTTCCAGTGATTCATGGATCATTACAGGAAATACTGACACCAAACAAAGAAGAACTGAACAGGTGATGAATCATGTGACTCTGTTTGTGTCTCAGCTCTCAGCAGCATCAGCAGCAGCAGCAGCAGGAGCCGGAGCTGATGTACAGTGTGATCCAGTTCAGCTCAGATCCGCCGGCTGTGGAGCTCCAAAACCAAGGTCCTGCGATAGAGAACATCTACCAGAGCGATGCCGATGGCAACGGCGATGCTGGCGGCGATGGCGGCGGTGTGTACGAGGTCTGTCCCTGAGGCCTGAGAGGACGATGACAGACGGCGTCCACGTCATGTGATGATGGAGGATGTTGATGACCTGCAGGCGTTCAGGTCATAAAGACAACTGCTTGTTTTTATATTTAATTTAATATCACATCAAACTACTTTTTATGTGTTTGTGTGTTAATATTTAAAGAAAATGAGCTGCTGCTTTTTATTGTATCAGCTCAGCATTTAAATCTTTCTGTGTGTAATATTTGTTAAACATTAATGTATCAACTCTTTTATAAATCTGTAAATAATGAATAAAAGTTGAGAATGTGTTCTTATCTCTCATGTCTTCATGTTAACAGTGACCAGTTATTTTCTGCTATCAATATTAAAGCAGCTGCTGTTTGTCTCCATCTAGTGGCAGAAACACCACAACACAGCTCTGCTCATTTAAACATTTAAACAGCTCTGTGCTCCTCTTCTACACATCAAAACATCATCATTATAAACTTTATCTATGGAGAACTTTTCAATATGAATTAAACTAGTTTTGACGGGTCACAGCTATCAGTGAACTGCAGCTCCACACTACTGTCGCTTCTACAGACCACAGACTACGACCAGGTGGATTATGTTTATTACACACAGTTATCTCCTAAAACACAGCATACAGCACAGAAAGTCCTCTTGTCTCTGTGTAGTTCAATAAACAATAAAATAAAATACACAAATCTTTTCATATAAAACAGAAACAAAAATTACATCCTAGTGTGATCGTATAGTGTATATTGTTATTCCACAAAACCCCCACATAATCCATTATGTGACATAAAACTGATTTTAAGAAGACTTTCCACATTTACCATGAGGTAAAAATACACTAAATTCAGAGCTAGCTGAATGAATGTGAGTCTTTTGGCAGCTCTCACACATGAAAAGTAACATAACAAAATGCACAACATATGACCTGAAACACAGCATACAGCACAGCGATGGTGTGAAAAGTATCATCAGCCTCAGGATAGTCTGAACAACACATGAAATGGGGGTAAGCATTTAAGATATTTTATACGGTGGCCCTGAAGGGTAAACACAACGACATTGGCTGTGTCCCAATTTGGTCCAAATTGCGAGGCTGCATCCTCGAAGTGCGCATTTCGAGGCCGATTACGTCACAACGCCGCGCGAAGGCTGTCCCAATTCGAAGAGTCCTTCAAATGCAGCCTTGAAATGCGGCCTTCTTTTCCCTCTTTTTCGAGGATGCATCGTTACTATCCTTCGCGGCCTCCCAAATCCCAAGATCCTTTGCGGCGCTGTTTAGTGCCGCGAAAACACAACAATGGCGACACCAACAGGTGAAGACTCTTCATTCAAGTGTAAGTATTGGTTTGTTTTATTTAATTATTTTTACTTATTACTACTTATACTTTTATACTTTTACTAATTACTTATATTTTATTACTTGACTTATATCTTATATATATATATATATATATATATATATATAAATGGACTAAGATGAACAAATTTAGATTTTAATAAAGAGCTACGTTTGGGATTATCACTATTATATGTTATACTTCATTATTATCATTATTATGATAATTTTTTGCTATATTAGAACCCTTTTGTCTGTTGACATAGTAAAAAAAACATGTTTTACATTACATTTTGTTTTATTTTTGTTTTAGGGAGCAAGGAGCAAACCGAGCTCCTGATTAAACAAAGAGGGGAAAATGACCATCTATTCACGGGGGCCAAAAACTCCGCCACGGCGGGATGGAGGTAAGGCTGATGTCCATTTTTGTACATCTTTGCATCCCTGTGTTGATGTGATCTTGTGTTTACCTTTTCTCTTGCTTCCCTCTGTGTTTAGAGCAATACTGGAAAAGATTGGGCTGAAGGGGAAGGTCCAGCCCTACCAGGCCAAAAAAAAAATGGGACAATTTAAAAAAATATATATAAAGTAGGTAGCCTACAGGTTTGGATTAGTTTTACTGTTACTAAATACTTTTGCTGAAAATTGCTGACATGATTGATTTCCACTGCCTTAGGATTGCAAATATCCAGGGACAGGGGAGGGGGCCAGCGGCAAGCCCACTGCTGGCACTTGGCCGTGGTTTGTCCTCATGGATGAGGTACTGGGGCAGAGGCCATCTATTGCCCCCCCTGTCCTCATTGCCTCCATCCGTGAGGACACACCAGGGCCAAGTGCCGCAGTGGGTGAGCAGGAGAGTGAAGAGGAGGAGGAGGAGGAGGAGGAGGAGGACCAGCCAGGGCCCAGGAGGAAGAGGAGGAGGGAGGATGACCTCCTTGACCTCATAAAGGAGGACATGAGAAGGCAAAATGAGGCAGAGGAGAGGAGGGAGCAGGAGGGGAAAGACAGGATGGAGAGGCTCTTCTCTCTCCTGGAAAAAGTAATAGAAAAATAAATATACATCTATATAGATGTGTTTAATTTGATTTTATTTATGAACTGTGTTTATTTATGATTTTTCTTTATTTTTTATTTGATTGTGAAGATTTTGATGTTTTATGTTGTTATTAAATAAAAAATATTGTTCATTGTTACACGTCTATTCCATTTAGTATTTACAACTTCAGTACAATTTATAACAGGGTTGCATAAAGTGCTACTGTTGAGGAAGAACAAGGGATTAAATATTTTCTTTTATTATCAAGTGATGAAACATTTCACTATTTACAAAAATTACATCAGAAATAACTATTTACAGATTATTATTATTTTATTATTCTTTCTCTTGTGTGTTTTCCTTCTTTCTTCTTCTTTCTTTCTTTCTTTCTTTCTTGTGTGTTTTCCTTCTTTCTTCTTCTTTCTTTCTTTCTTTCTTTCTTTCTTGTGTGTTTTCCTTCTTTCTTCTCCTTTCCTTTATTCTTCTCCTTTCTTCTCTCTTATAATTTTGTCAGCTTTTTCACCGTCTTTTCGGTCGAGGCGTCTTTCTCGTCTTATGGGAGGGAACAGCTGGTGACGCAACCAGGAAATGCCTCGAAGGCTAGACCGTCTCATTTCACAACGGTTGATGCGTCCTTCGGAGGTTCCTCAAGGCTGCATCCTTCGAAGGCCGCAAAGGCCGCGTCCTTCGAGGATGCAGCCTCGCAGTTGGGTCCAAATTGAGACACAGCCATTAACTCCTAACAGAACCTGCTATGACAAGGATAACTGCTGATTGGATGAAAGCACGTCTGTCTTTATAACAGGTGGGAAAGGCTGCTTGACGCCTCATATTCACCCTGCATCAATATTCCCATTCACGTGTTTCTTTCTTCACAACAGCGTGCCGATAGATGTTAACGTATTTGATGAAGAAGCTCTAATACTGAGAGGAGCTTTCTGTGCAGACTGCTGGGTCTCAAAGTTCAGCACTGTGCAGCGTGGAGCCCTCACCATCCACACATGATCTGTGTTTCACTACGTTATATTCAGTTAGAGATGCTGGAAATCTGAATAAAGGTTCTCTATCAGACTGAGTAGGCTGTTAAAATCACTGGTGCCTGTCTTCAACACCTTCCCTGGACAAGGCCTCTAAGTCATCCATTCATTCAGAGAGAGAGAGAGAGAGAGAGAGAGAGCAACAGCCCTCAGGTACAGCATCAAGCAGCCTTTCCCACCTGTTATAAAGACGTGCTTTCGTCCAGTCAGCAATGATCCTTGTCATAGCAGGTTCCGTTAGGAGTTAATGTCGTTGTGTTTTCCTTTTTGTCGTTGTTATTTGTCCTTCAGAGCCACCGTAATTTTAGCATCATTACAATTCTCCAAAAAGTAGCTTTATGGCTTAACAAATCATAGTAAGTGCTCAAAACAGTTAGCACAAATCTCAATTAATACATTACACATTAAAATATGAAATATGAACATCTGAAACCTTTAACAAAATCATTAATTATCCCGGACGATGCAAGAAGACATCAGACCACAGTGAAGTCCTCTTTTCTCTGTGCAGTTCCCACGGCAACCACTGCGCTAATAAATGGCAGTGTTGCACCTTTTTTGCCATAATTTACCAAGCACAAATCTACTCCGTTACATATGTACAACAGAAACTTTTTTTTTTTTTTTACAGAATTTGTTGACAGACAGGAAACATGGGAGAGAGGGGGGGTTGTTTTGTTATTTATTGTACGGTGTCCTCGAGTACCCAGAGAGGCGCCTTAAAATAAAATGTATTATTATTATTATTATTAATAAATATTAAAACACAAACACATAAAAAGTAGTTTAATGTGATATTAAATTAAACCCAATGTTAGTAATAAATAAATGATTTATTTCTACATGTCATGTGTTGCTGTAGTTCTGCTCTCTGACCAGCAGGTGGCGACACTGACTGCAGGATTACACTGTTGTAGAGCAGTTTGGTTTGTATTGATCAGTGATTTTAACACATTAACAGGGATGAAAAGTAACTAAGTACATTTACTCAAGTACTGTAATGAAGTACAGTTAGAGGTACTAGTACTTTACTGTAGTACTGTTAGAGGTACTAGTACTTTACTGCAGTACAGTTTGAGGTACTAGTACTTTACTGTAGTATTTCCATTAAAGTACTGCAGCAGCGTTACCAAACTTAGTTTCCCCGTCTGTCACGTTGGGGCCAGCCAATGAAATGTAAGTTCTGTATGTATGAAGGTTTAATTCCCTCTATGTTTATCTCCTCTACTGTCTGACTGTTCATCAGTTTCATGTTTGTTTGTAATTTCAGACAAAATTTAACCAAGAAACAGCCAAGATTACTGTTTTACTGATTATTGATTATTTACTTTTGTCCACATAGATTTGTTATAAATTCATATATATTCAGTCTGATGTTCAGATACAGGAAACAGACGATACTGGAGCCAACAGGAAGTCTTGTGGTGAACGAACTGTAAAAAGCACCATTTGCCCATCGAGTGTTTAACACTCTGCTGAAAACAGGAACCAAACCTCAGCAACCTGTCCTGCACAGAGAGATAATTACCAGATGAATAACTGAGAATATTAAAGAAAACTATTATAATTAAAATCTAAAGTACAATTATTAGAAAGAAAACTTCATTACTTCCCTGCACTGTTTTCCTGAAGTTAATAAAGTTATAATTTTTGAGATATAAATTCATCATTTAGATTTAATACATCATGAACTCACATTGTTAATCGCATGTAATTGTTTTGGGCTTAGTATCATAATGAATGAGTTAGTAAATGAAAACTAAATTTAGGGCTGTAACTAACATTCACTGTCATATTCAGTCCATTGTGTTTTAACAGTGATCAGAGTGATTTTTTACAGTGTGCAGCAGCTGTGGTGACTGACAGCAGCTTTAAAACAGTCAGTTAGTCAGTTAGTCATCATGATGACGGTCAGACGCTTCAACTCTCTGCTGCTGCTCGCTCTGCTCACAGGTATCTGCTCTTTATATTCACTTTACATCATCAACACTTTACACAGGAAATAATACAATAAGTCATAATGTTAATAAACTTTATTTAGACAGTTTTGCATGTTTCATTCACAAAGTGCAGCTCAGAATAATCAGCAAGTTCAAAAGAAACCAGACAATTGAAACAGTTCAAATATTAAGAGTCTCTTCAGGATGTGATGAAAACCAACATGATCTGTTTATCATCAGATCTTTAAGTGAAGACGCAGAATTTAGATTTGAGTTGCTGACTGGAAGGATCTGAAACACAAAGTTGAAGCTGTTTAAGTCATTAACAGACTCTGTTTGTCTTTCTGTCTTCAGTCAGTGGATCCAGCAGCAGGAAGGTTGTTGGTCGAGCAGGTGAGGACGTCACTCTGCCCTGTAAATATGACATCAAGTATAACGGACCAACAGCAGTCTGTTGGGGCCGAGGATCACTACCACTTAGAGGCTGCAACAACCAGATCATCTCCACAGACGGATATAAAGTGACAACCAGAGCTTCCAGCAGGTATCAGTTACTGAGACGACTGGAGGATGGAGATGTTTCTCTGACGATCCTGAACACCACAGAGGAAGATGCTGGACAGTACGGATGCAGAGTGAAGATAGCTGGGTTGGGGAATGATGAAAAACATCACATCGATCTGACCATTGAGAAAGGTAAGAAATCATTAAAATGATCAGATTGTTTTCCTGACAGAATATTTGTGTGAGATAAACCCATAAACATAAACTTAAGGACTGTCTATGACTTAAGACCCGTTACCATAGTTACAGTAAACTGATAACAGCTGCATGAGTCTCAGGTTTTATCTGTACAGGCTGATTTATGGAAGGTTGCTCAACACTCAACACTTTACTTTCATGTTGCTCCTGATGAATTTTGTCATATTGTGGCCACCAACACAGACATTACTGATGTTACTGATGTTAATGACTTCTGTTAATGTGACTCTGATTTCTGTTTCAGCTCCGTCGACCTCATCAACACCAACCACAGAAACGACTGAACAGACTCCACAGACAGAACAGACGATAAACACATCAGGTACGACTCCAACACACACTAAACATGCTCTCTGAGTGGAAAATAAAATGTCTTCATCATTAACCTTTAAACCAGAATCTCTGGTAAGACATCCAGACCTTTCTTTTCTTGAGCTTCATGATGACATCATATGTTACCCTAAAAACAGCTGCTTTCATTTCGTCCTGCAGGTCAGGTGACCGTTACAACTTCCTCAACCAGCATCGACCCCGAGGTGAGAGATAAAGATTTCCTGTGTTAAAGGACAAGATGAAGCTATGAAAACATTTCTGTGGTTTATTCACTTCTGTCATAAAGTGATAAAGGAGATGTGTTTTGTGGAGTCATGATGTGTTAAAACACGTCTTAGTAGAAAGAGACTTTATAGTTTAACTGTTATGTAGCCCATCTATTGAAGAGGCTAATGCCAGTTCTTAACACAGTGTGTATATATACATACATATATGGACAGAAGTATTGGGACACACCTGTTAATCATTGAATTCAGGTGTTTTACAGTCACAGGTGTATAAAATCAAGCAGCTAGCCATGCAGTCTGCATTTACAGACATTAGTGACAGAATGAGTCGTTGTGAAGAGCTCAGTGAATTCAGACTTGGTGTCAGAGGATGAATCCTTTACAATAAGTCAGTTCATTACATTTCTTCCTGCTAGATATTCTACAGTCAGCTGTTAGTGGTATTATTGAAGAGTGGAAGTGTTCGGGAACAACAGACCACCAGTTCAAACTTCCTCTGACATTAACATCAGCACAGAAACTGGATGAGTTTCTAAAACCAAGCAGCTGCATGAAAGCCTCACATCACCAAACACAATGCAGAGTGATGGATGGAGAGGTGTAAAGCTCGCTGCCACTGGACGAATCACGCTTCTCTGTCTGTAGTCTGAAGGAGTCAGAACGTTACTGACTGACTGTAGAGTTTGGTGGAGGAGGGATAATGGTATGAGGATGTTTTTCAGGGTTCAGCCTCTTAGTTCCAGTGAAGGGAAATCTTAAAGCTTCAGCATACTAAGATATTATGGACAATTCTTTGCTTCCAGCTTTGTGGGAACCGTTTGGGGAGGAACTTTTCTGTTCCAGCATGACTGTTCCCCAGTGCACAAAGAAGCTCCATTAAGACATGACTGAACCCTGACCTCAACCTCATCCAACAGCTTTAGGATGAACTAGAACAGAGATTATGATCCAGACCTTCTCATCCATCATCAGTGTCTGACTTCACAAACACTCTTCAGACACTCCAACATGTTGTAGAAAGCTTCCCAGAAGAGTGGAAGCTGTTATAGCTGCAGAGAGGAAACAGCTCCATATTAATACCTGTAGATTTAGAATGAGAGGTGATAAAAGCTCCTGTAGGTGTAATGAACAGCTGTCCTGATGATCCAGCAGATGTTGAATAATCACACTAATAAAGTGACATTCAGGGGGAATTAGTATATATTTAATTAAAAAAAAACAGATTTCAAATATATTTAAGCTGTTTCTGACAGTTGTGTGGTTTTGTTTTACAGAAGCAGCAGCAGGATAAAGGGAAGAAGACAGATGTTATCATCATTCTGGTGTGCGTTCTGCTCGTGTTGGTCGGCTTGGTCACAGCAGGCATCACCGTTAGCAGTAAGTTTTGTTTTTAACAACCAACAGAAACAGACACAGAGAGGAAGCTGTGGTCAGTCGGCCATGATGGACGTCATGTGATCTGTTGCCAGGCAATGAAATATAAAAGAGATGACTAGCATTGATTGACTATTTTCTGCTTTTCAGGTTTCAATAATGGACAAAAACAACTTAATAAGACAGATTGTGTCTACAGTGATCATGTTTTCAGTCTCAGAGTAGTTCTGTGTAAGACAGACGCTACTGAGCATGTGCAGAACTCTCCAGTTTAATCCAGTATATCAGTGTTTAACATGATTCTTTATTCATGTTTTTATTCCTGATGTTTTTCTGTCTCTGCAGGGAGAAGATGGAACCAACATAAAATGTAAGTTTCATTTATGACTCATCTGATCGGCTAACTTCGACTTCTTCTATGTTTTAATATGTCAACTTTGTTTTGTCGTAATGTTTCTCTGATGATAAATCATGACTCAGCAGAGACTTCATTAGTCAGCAGGGAGTCTCAGAGTCTCTGAGGCCTCATGAAGTCTCACCTGGAAACATCTGACACCTTCACATCATCACGGTGTTATCACCTTCATCACATTCACAAGACTCAGTGAAGCTGTGAAGTGTTCACACTGAAACTCAGTGATGAAAAGAACCACAAACCACACAACTTATTTCTTTCTCTTTAGTTCCCACCCATCCCCCGATATTAATAAACCAAATGTACAAGTGGAGGACGTATTCAGATCCTTTACTTCAGTAAAAATACAAATACAGTAAAGTAAAACTACTCAGAGCTTGATGTAGTTAAAGTACAACAGCAAAAGAAGTGATTTTAAACAACCTGGTTTCAAAGTTCCTGATAAATTGAGCATGTTGAAGCTGGAGAGTATTTTTCTTTCAGCAGAAACAGAAACTGATGGACGGAGACTAAAACGTTGAGAGGAAACCTCTGAGGTTTCTCTGCTGACTGATAACACTCACTGAGCGCGCTCACGATGACACACTCTTTTAAATGTCACATGGTAAATGTTAAATGCAGAAGTGAGGGGAGCTCACGGTGTGTTAGTGTGAGCTCAAACCACAGTGTGTTCATAACCAACCAGCATAAAGCAACAAGACCAGTAAGTGACAGAAAAACTCATGAATACAACAGCACAGGATGTTTGTATCCTTCCAGTGATTCATGGATCATTACAGGAAATACTGACACCAAACAAAGAAGAACTGAACAGGTGATGAATCATGTGACTCTGTTGTCTCTCAGCCCTCAGCAGCAGCAGCAGCAGCAGCAGCAGCAGCAGGAGGAGGAGGAGCCGGAGCTGATGTACAGTGTGATCCAGTTCAGGTCTGACCCACCGGCTGTGGAGCTCCAAAATCAAGGTCCTGCGATAGAGAACATCTACCAGAACCACAGCGCCTGTGAAGCTGTCCGCAACAGCGACTGTGTGTACGAGGTTTGACGCTGAGGCCTGAGAGGACGACGAGCTGCAGACGAATAACACAAAGCAGGAATCAGCTGTGAGACGGACCTGAACCGTCACAACAAACCAGACTCTGAAGCTTCAAGACTGCAGAGAAACCAACTACGAGTCCCAGAGGGCTTTGCTGCAAGAAACATCCAATCAGAGAGCTTCAGACGGCGTCCACGTCATGTGATGATGGAGGATGTTGATGACCTGCAGGCGTTCAGGTCATGAAGACGACTGCTTGTTTTTATATTTAATTTAATATCACATCAAACTACTTTTTATGTGTTTGTGTTAATATTTAAAGAAAATGAGCTGCTGCTTTTTATTGTATCAGCTCAGCATTTAAATCTTTCTGTGTGTAATATTTGTTAAACATTAATGTATCAACTCTTTTATAAATCTGTAAATAATGAATAAAAGTTGAGAATGTGTTCTTATCTCTCATGTCTTCATGTTAACAGTGACCAGTTATTTTCTGCTATCAATATTAAAGCAGTATAAAGTTAAAGCTGAAGTATTTTACTTTGAATTTTAAACTTAAACTTTTCTGGTTTCAGGCCTCCGTAGATTTAAAGTAATTTGTTTAAATTAAATATATATATATAAAGTATTTAAGTAAATATATATTAAGTAGTAGAAGTTCATTGTTTCTTCAGTACTTGAGTAAATGTACTTAGTATCTTATCTGTGCAGGACAGGCTGCTTTGGTTTGGTTCCTGTTTTCAACTCTTTGGACAGATGACACTATTTTTAGTTAGCTCACCACAAGACTTCCTGTTGGTTGCCTTCAGTATCACCTGTTTCCTGTATCTGAACATCAGACTGAATATATATGAATTTATAACAAATCTATGTGGACAAAAGTAAATAATCAATAATCAGTAAAACAGTAATCTTGGCTGTTTCTTGGTTAAATTTTGTCTGAAATTACAAACAAACATGAAACTGATGAACTGTCAGACAGTAGAGGAGATAAACATACTCAAACTAAATGTACTAAATGTACTTAGTTACTTTTCATCCCTGTTAATGTGTTAAAATCACTGATCAATACAAACCAAACTGCTCTACAACAGTGTAATCCTGCAGTCAGTGTCGCCACCTGCTGGTCAGAGAGCAGAACTACAGCAACACATGACATGTAGAAATAAATCATTTATTTATTACTAACATTGGGTTTAATTTAATATCACATCAAAATACAGTTGCTGGAAAGATGAGCAATTACTAATATTTTAAAAAATACATATACACCACTTAGACATTTTTACCATAATCCTCTAATATATTCTCTCTAAATGGATTAAAAGCAGAAATTTGATGCTGGGTCCACAAAACAAGAATGTGTGAAGTTATTCATACGTTTATTTTCACATTTTAACCCTTTAAATTTAAACTAAACCTCATGGACACTAACAAACATCACTGATCCATAAACAGCAGCTTTCATTCAGGTTCATGTTCAAAGTGTTTCACAGCTGACAATAAAACAGAACAAATGAAAAGCCTGAGACAGTCAATGTTAACTGTCTCAGCTCAGTTTAACATGAATGTTTCAGAATAAAAGCAGAATAATGAATGTTTCAGAATAAAAGCAGTAACAGTAAATATAATCTTTTAATCTGAGATAAATGAGTGTCTGTGATGTTCAGTCAGTGTTTCGTCATGTCTCGTCTCCTCCAACAAAAACTATAAAAACCTGAAAACATCTGATCAGACGAGTCAGACGAGTTCATCTGAAACCGGTCATGTGACTGACGCTCATCCTCGTCCAATCAGAGCAGCTCTTCAGTTTCTCTGTCAGACACTCGCAGGTAAGATCTTCATCTGCTCTGCTTTTTATCAGTTTATCAGTTTATATTCAGATTCACACTGAAGGTTTTTATGATGGAGCTTCATGTTTAATGTTTCATATTATTTACTGTGTAGTTATTCTGAACTGTGTTTTGTGTGATTACTGTGTGAGGTTAATGTTTGTTTGTTTCATTTATGACAGAAAGTAAATCTGAGAACAGTTTTTAAATTAATCAAACTTTATTAGTTAATCACTTTTCAAACAGCTGAGTCCAGTTTAAAGAACTTTGTGAGTGATTGACAGCTGATAATAAAACGTGTTAGTGTGTGTGTGTATTAGAGGTATGTTGTGTGTGTGCGTGTGTGTGTGTGTGTGTGTGTGTGTGTGTGTGTGTGTGTGTGTGTGCGTGTGTGTGTGTGTGTGTGTGTGTGATTGTAAGTCTATGTAATGTCCCCAGAAGTGACCATGGTCTGATGTGTGTGTGTTCTTGTCTTTCTATCTTTGAGAGAACCAGTTTCTGTTTAGAACTAGTGAGGATATTTTGGTCCATTTTAGATTGTGTGTGTGTGTGTGTGTGTGTGTGTGTGTGTGTGTGTCAGGATGAGCTGGCCGGTGCTTCAGCAGCCTCAGTCTCTGGTCTATTCAGATGCAGCTCAGTGGTCTTCAGGAATCTGTGACTGCTGCGACGACATGAAAGACTGTACGAAGAAACACAAACTAAAATATTTACTGAATATTAGTCATTATTTGTTTGATTATTTGATTATTTGTTTGTTTATTGTTTGTTGTGCTGCAGGCTGCTTTGCGTGCTGGTGCTGTCCCTGCTTCGCCTGCAGGACCAGCAGACAGTGGGGTCAGTGTCTCTGTCTCCCCCTGCTGGACGCTTTCGGCTGCATCCCACCCATCACCATGTCCATGAGGGTCTCTGTCCGCCATCACTACGGCATCCAGGTGAGGACAAAAGTCTGCATTTGTACTGTGAGAACGTATCGTATCGTATAACGTGAGATCATGTTATCTGTAGTTTAACGTTGCGTGTTTATTTTGTCTTCAGGGTAATCTGTGTACGGACTGTGTTTTCTCCTGCTGCTGCTCGTCGTGTGTCTGGTGTCAGATTTCCAGAGAGATAAAGAAGAGGAAGCTTCCTGCTGTGCTGGGTGACATCATCCATAGCTGATGACATCATTGCTGACATCACAGCTCCTGGACTGACTCAGAACAGCCCCCCCCCCCCCTCACTACACACACACACACACACACACACACACACACACACACACTCCTCCCAGATTTTCTACACACTGCTCCTTTAAACACCAGATTCTTCAGTGAGTTATTAATCAGTGAAGCTCTGTCATTAATATCAATAATCAGTATAACCAATAACAGGCTGTTTAACATGTTTACTGACATGTAATCATTATGTTTTCTGTCATATTTAACAAACATTTTGATTTATTTATATTTATAACTTTGTATATTCTGTATGTTTTCTGTGTATTTTCTATCTTATATATATTTAATTGATATATTTAATTTATCTTTCTACACAAAATACTCACAAAAAGAATTTACTGAGAATATTTATAATTAAAATAAATTTTAAAAAAAGAAAAAAGTGTCTGAATTCTGTCGTCAGGATCAAACTCTTTTGTTGGTTTTATGTTCTGAAAACTGAACATCATATTTGTTATTTGGGTATTTTATAAAATATGAACCTCGATTTTTATCCTTATTAATGTGACTTTTTATGAATCTAGTTTTATCAGAGTTTAACCTTCATTTCGAGTTTTTGTTAAAGATGTCAAAATACATACATACAAATAATTACTTTTCAAAAAGACATGTAAATGGTTCCTGATTGACTTGATCCCCCAGATTAAATGTAATATTTAGATTAATTATATTAAATATATTCTTTGTTTAATATAAAAAGGTTATATAAATGTACTTAGTTACTTTTCATCACTGTTAATGTGTTAAAATCACTGATCAATACAAACCAAACTGCTCTACAACAGTGTAATCCTGCAGTCAGTGTCGCCACCTGCTGGTCAGAGAGCAGAACTACAGCAACACATGACAAACACGTAGATGTGTAGAAATTTAGAAATAAATCACCTAATTATTAGTAGATTTTTTATTAGATTGGGTTTGATTTAATATCACATCAAACTACAGTTGCTGACACGATGATTAACTCAAAAATATGTTTAATAAACAGTTTAAAACAATAAAAACCTTCACAGAGCGTCACGTGCAGTTCCTGTTTCCGGCCTGCTGGCGGCGCTGCTGAGTTCATCACTCACCGGAAAAACACGAAGAAGAAGCTCAAACACGTGTGTCTCCGTGCATGCTGTGAATTCAGGATCAGACAAACATTTACCGATTATTGATTATTAAACCTGATCAGAAATGACGAAGACAAAGAAGGAGAAGGTGTCAACTGACGGAGAGGAGGCGGGAGCCGAAGCCGGTACTGGAGCCGGTACCGGTACCGAGCGGAGCTACCAGGAGCTCATCTCATGTCTGAACCCCATCGCTCAGCCGCTGGCCTCCAAAAAACTCAGCAAGAAACTCTACAAATGCGTCAAAAAGGGTAAAAATCTCCTTTAAACACGACAAACAGCTCAGATATCTGCAGCTTTAGGGAGGAAACACCAAACAGCGTTAAACAAACATGAAAGTTAAAGTTTGTCTCGTGCCAGCAGATGTTAGGAAACTTTTAGATCCTTAAATTAAATTATTAATGCAGCTTAAAGACAGAATAATTAAATCAGCTCATGTCTTATTGTTGAAATGTCCACAGTTTGGGAATATTTGGTCTTTTTGTGAAGAAATGTTAGAAACGGTGTTAATGGCTCCGGTTTGAGCCTCGTGCTGCCAGCTGAGAAAAATACTAAAGAAAAGTGTCTAAAATGTTTTATTAGTTTGTTTTTATTAATTAGAGACAAGAAGGTGTTTAATTAATCATGAGTTTGGATCCAGTTTTGCTGCTTTAAGCCGTTTTCTTCACTTTCTGATGTTTTTTAAGCTAAAACACGAAACTGCCTTTAAATAACTGAGGATTTAAGACTTGTTGCAGGTCAGCAGATGTTAGGAAACACTTCAGATCGTTAAATGAGATGTTTTAAGAATCGTAATAATATAATAATTAACTCGGCTTACATCATGTCTGTGAAATGTCCACAGTTTGGGAATATTTGGTTATTTTATGAAGAAATGTTGGAAAATGTGTGAATGGCTCCGGTTTGAGCCTCGTGCTGCCAGCTGAGAAAAATACAAAAGAAAATAATCCTGAAATTATTTTGTTATGTTTTATTAGTTTGTTTTTATTCATTATAAGACAATAAGACGTTTGGTTAATGTTAATATTTGATCTAGTTTTGCTGCTTTGTGCCTTTTTCTTTAGTTTTTCGTGATTTTATGGTTAAACTCCTTTTTTATAAAACTCTAGATTATAGATTTGTTGTGTATCAGCAGATGTTACAGGTGAGATGATGTCAGAGTCGATGGAGTCTGATCAGTTAAATCTTGTCACATAAATGTCCACAGTTAAGAGTTAAACAGTTATTTGATCAGGAGACTCTTGTTCATGTCGTCAGTTTATGTGTTTGATCAGATAAAGTGAATAAATCAGATCTTTGACTGAAGTTTGGTTCTCTGTCGTCTCTCAGCTTCCAAAGTGAAGAACATCCGCAGAGGAGTGAAAGAAGTTCAGAAGTTCATCAACAAAGGAGAGAAAGGGTGAGTCGGCCATGTTTCTACTCCACTGTAAAGGCTCATTCGGTCTGTCGATGATGGTAAAGAGTGTTATATGACCTGATGTCTCTCTGCAGCATCTTTATTATAATATAGGGTTAGGATGTGATAGTAAAGTGTGTGTGTGTGTGTATAACCTCTGTGTGTGTCTCCTGTCTCTCTGCAGCATCGTGGTTTTGGCCGGCGACACGCTGCCCATCGATGTTTACTGTCACCTTCCCGTCATGTGTGAGGACAGAAGTCTGCCATACGCTTACATCCCGTCTAAGATGGTGAGTCTGCAGGTCATTAGTCCCATGATGAGGTTATAAATACAGACTTAGGACGCAGTGACATGACCTCAAACACGGTTGCCTCCGACACGTTGCACAAAAAGAGACAGTTTACTCTCATAAAACATGCACAGTGTGTGTTCGCATGCTGTGCGCCGGTAAAACACAACACAGCCAATCAGTTAACACAACGTACTATGATTAAAAAGTGCAAGCTTGTTCTTCTGAGTCATGCCTGTGTAGTGCAGTACTACAGATACTTGTGTAAAAGCAGACATACTGATTCAACTCTTTACTCCAGTAAAAGTAAGACTTAGTTTAATAACTTAAAAGTCGTCAAATGACTTACTTTTAGGCTTTACACCATCAGGATTTTTGGGGCCAATCAGTGAGTTTAAATAAACCGATCACCGAACCGATCACATATTCTTAAACTTGGCTTCTCCTCCTCGTGTTCCCTCCAGGTACATTTGTGAGTTGAAACATTTTGCAGATGCTTCCCCACGAGGTTCTTTAGTGTTTTATCTGTCTGCCCACAACATCCACATGTTTGTTTGAATCCAACAGCTCATGATTCAAGATTCAAAAAACTTTATTGTCTGTCACATGGTCACAGGGCTCAAAACTAACTGTCGGATTCAAACAAACATGTCGGTGGATCTTCTTCAGAGTAAATGAGATAAAACACAAGCCATCTGCAAACTATGCAACGGGACCATCTGCAAAAAGTTTCAACATGACGACATTGATCGGATCGGTGAATTAAAACATTACAGCCGATCTCACTAATTACATAAAATGCTAAATATCGGCCGATCAGATTTAACCGATCTGATTGTCGTAAAGCCTTCTTACTTAAACTTACAAATTGTGTTAGTTTATATAATGCAGATTAGTAAAATATGACTTATGAGGGTCACAGTCACAGACTGTAGAAACTTAGCATTTCATAATTGTGGTAGCAGCGGTGCAGCAGATGTAATGAAGTCCACGCAGCACGCTGGATGTAAACTAATATTAAGCCTATAGCCTATTCATTATAATGTCCATGGACATACACTGAGTTATTTTGCCTTAATAATGATAAAATAGTCGGATTTGGAGCCTATATATGCATGATGTCTCTGTGTTGCATTTAGTGTTGTTTAAAATCACCTGATCCCTAACCCAGGGCTTAACTAGTGTTGCCTTAAAAATAATCGACTCCCTGGAAAATTGTCTTTTCCCGGGATTTAAAATGCCTTATTTTCTTGAAAAATATTAATCCCTAGTGCTCATGCGTGACCAAGCATACCGAGCTCAAGCACAATACACTTACACGCACACCAGCCAAATAATCCGGATTTTAGGGGGCGAACGGGCTCGGGCTCAGTACGACTGTGAGTGAATCCTGAAAGCAGAATCAACATTCAGGATTAAATTGAGCTCAGTTTGATTCTTCGTGGTTTAAATCAGACTGAACATGAAAGAAGAATCTCTGTTATAGATATAAAATATAAAATATAAGAAACATGTTGAATTATTGACTTCATTAAATTAAAAGTCGTGCTGAGTTCACACAAACATTATGACGTAATATAAGTTTTATTTATTGTCCATAATAACGACCAGAGAATTATTACTGCTGTTTATAAAACATTATGATTAAAGTTATTGATCCTTTTACATCCAGATCATCATCTCTGTATCTTACTGGTGAATAAGACTCATAAACATATTACGTTAAAGGTTTAATACGCCAGTTTTTACTGTAATAATCTGACGTTACAGCTGTTTAATATTTATTATTTAATTCTTTGACCCTGAAAGTTATAAAAGTTATTAATGAATAAGCACTAAATGTATAAATGATAAACTCTTAGTGTCTCAGTCAGCACGGTTACATGCAGCAAAAAATTATAAGAAGGAAAATGATGCAGGAGATGTTACGCTACTGTAGCATCGTCCATCTCCTCGTACACCATCTTTGTTTGAAAGCTGTCAGATAGTTTGTTGTTGCTGTTGAGTAGAGGTCAACAGGAAGTGGCTCTTTGTTGAGAGGGCTACAGTTCCACATAGCGTAACGGAGTCAGCCATGCTCCGGACATTTATTCTCTGAACGGCACGAACACTCAGACAAGTGATCCGGTCTCATGCATCTCTTTATCTGATACCATCCATACCACTATGTGCTGCATGTAAACGTACTGAGTGTTTGCTCGTCTTTAAACGTGACCATGCTAACCTTCTTTTATTAGTCTGTCTGTGTCACATGTCTGACCCTTCAACCAATCAGAGGCCTCGCTGACCCCCCCCCTCTCTTCCTCTCTGCAGGATTTAGGATCCTCGGCCGGATCCAAGAGGCCGACCTGCGTGATCCTGATCAAACCTCACGAGGATTATCAGGACGCCTACGACGAATGTGTGGAGGAAGTGACCAGCCTCCCCAAACCTCTGTGAGCCAATCACAGAGCAGCTCTGAGTGATGTCACCGAGCAGAGTGATGTCACCGAGCAGAGTGATGTCACAGAGCCGCTCTTTAAAGGAACAGTCCGACATTCAACCTGAACTGAGTTTAACGAGTCGGAGCCAATCATCTTCTGACTTCAGAGTTACGACCAATCGCAGCGAGGCGTCTGTGAGGCGGCCGCCCGACCAGCCAATCAGAGGAGAGAGCAGCTCCTTTTCAGTTTAACGTGAAACCTGACGACGCGATGCGGAAAACGCCGGAAAACAGAATAAAGTTTATTTTACTGTCTGAAAAAAGATTCTCTGAAAGTTTTGATTAAAGAGAAAAAATAAAAATTCAGTTTTTTATGAAGTTTAATGAACTTTAAAATGATCTGAAACATCCTGATAAATAATTAAAATAACTTCTAATCAAAGCTTCAGTTAGTTTTAATGTTTCAGGAAATAATAAAACAACAGACGTAAAATAAACGATTGAATATTTTTCTGGTTTAATCTGAAAACTGTCGACGGTTTTATTGTTTTTTCTTTAACATCAAAAACATCAAATACTTGTTTCCTTTTGAATGATTTTTGGTGTTTGTGCTGTTTTTTTATTTTTATTATTTTTAATAAATATAAAAGCAGCTTTATGTTGGTGAAACTTTCTTATAAATATGTTTTTTGTTAAAAAAAAATAACGTGTGATTCAGATTCTTTTTTCTAATTAAAAGAAATTTGACTTGATTTTTGTCTGAACTTGTTTTTTTCAGCTTAAAGCAAGATTAATATTTCTCTCATTGTTCATCTGCTGATATTTTTGACTTGTGTAGTGATTTAAAAAGTGTGTTAACCTCCTTAAGTTTTGTTATATAGTTGGAAAATTCAATATTTCAACCTGCAGAGTTATTGGAGGATATTCAGACTGCTTTTATGACTTTTTTGCAAATCAAGATAAATGAAGTTATTATATATTTTTATTTCCTATCTGGTCTATAAAGTAAAACCAGAAAGTCTCTAAACTCCAGAGTCATGGTTGATGTTTACAGAAGTTAAATAAGTTGGACTAAAAAAAAAAAGGTTTAAATAGATTAAAAAGACAAAAGAAAAACATGAATGAAATGTAATAAAAAAATTAAAATTTATAAAACAAAATGAAGAACAGCAAAATAAAATAGAATTAAGAAAGTAGAACATTTTAAACATCAAAGGAAATAAAATAAAAATAGAATAAATTTACTTTTTACAATGATTATTTTTAAAAATTACTAAAACAATAAAGTTACAGTAAAGAATAAAGTTACTGAAACAGAAAAGCAGATTAAGTTTCCTCAGAGCTTCTTCTGCTGCAGTTTGACGTTTCAGCCACAAGGGGGCAGCAGAGCATCATGGGAGCTGTAGGCTGCAGTTCCTCCTCTGGCCACTGAGGGGCAGCAGCAGGTTAATAAAGTTATTAATCATGTTTGATGTATATTAAATAGGCAGATAATCAACATTTATTACAGTTATTCACAATTATTTTAAAGCACTGAGAGAACGATAAACTGTGACTGAATAAAATAAATAAATAAATGTGATGATAGAAATGAATCCTTCACTCAGGAGATTTAGATAATGATATAAAAACAGAGAACAGGTTAAATTTATTTCACTTTTAAAATGTCCTCAGTGTCTTTGTGTCGACTCCTGAAACTTTGAAACCTGATTTTTACAATAAACAAACATAAAGCAATAAAATAACAGATTTAATAATTTACAGGGTTTTTAGTTATTAATGGATTAAATCTAATAAATCTCCCACAGTCACTGCGAAGGAGGATTAATATATATCTCTAATAAATCAATATTTGGTCATTTTTTTGCATATTTTTTCTTTGCTACTGTGAAATAAATCCAGGATATTTTCATCTTTACAAGCCTTTAAAATCTTTCTATATTTAATAACATAAAGCCCTTAATAAAAATCAAACCTTAAACTAAGAAATCAAAGGTTAGGGGGTTGTTATTAGTTTAGTAACAGTAATAAAGGATTGTCCTTGACGTTTCTTCCTTAAATCAGTGATTCATTCTGTGTCATAAAAAGGTCAGAGGTTATAAGGCTCCAGCTGTTAACCTTAAGGTGGTCCTGCAGTATTTAAGGAGGTATTGATGTAACCTGAGCTTCTTCTTAAAGTGTTGGATTAGTGTAAAACAAAGTGATGTTGGAGCCTCCTGAGCTCTAATGTTACTCACTTTGTGTGTTGAGGTATCTGTTTCTACTTTAAACCAAATCACATCTACAGGAACATGAGCCGCCCGACTCAGCGTGAACCTACGTTGGGGTCTAAACGGGTTCTTTGAATCTTAAAGAGGATTCAGAGATCGTTGTGGTTTTGTCAGGATTCAAAGTCTTTGATGAGGTTTAATCCTTGAGGAGGTTTAGATCTCTCTAATCTAACAGGATTAAGAGCTATTACAGGGTTAGAAGTCCTTAAGATAGTCTCAGGTACTCCTTAAGGTCCTTTATAAAACCTTAAAGATCCCTCCAGACCTGATGAAAACATATAAAACACTCTGTCTGATATTATTCACAGATAAATTGATTAAAATCCTCACAGTTCTGTCTAAATATGTAAATATATTGTCTAAACTGCTCATCATCCTGCACAGAGGAGCTCAAACGTACGACTGAAGGAAAAACACCTCAGATACCCCTCTGCACCTGAACCTAACTGTGGCCCTGTGCCCCGTTTGGCCCTCAATCAATCAATCAATCAATCAATCAATCTTTATTTGTATAGCGCCAGATCACAACCAAGTTATCTCAAGGCTCTTTCCACATAGAGCAGGTTCTAAACCGAACTCTTCAGGTTTTAACTTTAAAGAGACCCAACATTCCCACATGAGCAACACTTGGTGACAGTGGAGAGAAAAAACTCCCTTTAACAGGAAGAACCCTCAGAACCAGACTCAGAGTGGGAGAACATCTTTTAACAGGAAGAACCCTCAGAACCAGACTCAGAGTGGGAGAACATCTTTTAACAGGAAGAACCCTCAGAACCAGACTCAGAGTGGGAGAACATCTTTTAACAGGAAGAACCCTCAGAACCAGACTCAGAGTGGGAGAACATCTGCCTGGACTGGTTGGAGTAGAGAGGAGAGAGAGGAAGGAGAGGAGAGAGAGGAAGGAGAGGAGAGAGAAGAAGGAGAGGAAGGAGAGGAGAGAGAAGAAGGAGAGGAAGGAGAGGAGAGAGGAAGGAGAGGAGAGAGAAGCACATTGAAGGTCCGGGACTGGAATCAGTCATCCGGACGTCTCCAGGCCCAGATTACCTGTGAGACCAGAAAGCACAGACAACTCCGGGGAAGAAGTTTAGCTTATTGATGCATTAATAGAACATGAATGTTAATGGACAGAGAGTCTGGACACACCGCTGTGGTCCACACGGTTTATTTACTGGGGACCTGCAGGGAATCCTTGAGGAACTTTCTGGGAGACTTTAATGTGTTGATAATAAATGTGCAGCTGAGCCTGACGGACGGCTTGTTGAACTGTCGGCAGCTGGACTGAAGGCTGAGCAGGAATCCTTCAGCCCGAGGACACGAAAAGAGGAAGAAAGACGAGGCTTCTCTAACAGGTCTCTGAGTGTAGACATGTTCAGACTCGTCTCCGGTCTGATGTTAATAAACTCCCGTTCAGCTCAGAGCCACACTGTGCAGAGGAAAGACAACATGAGGAGGAGGGTTAGCAGAACCTGATCCTGTTTACAGTGTGGGGTCCTTATAGGGGGGGGCAATAAGGGTCACTCATGAATCTAATGAGTTTAAAGACCAGTAGAAACCTTAAAGTCTCATATAATGTGTTTAAGATGCTCATTGAAAGAGTTCAGAGGGGGTTGTAGGTGGTTTCAGGTCTTTAAGGGGGTGTAAGGTTGTTTAAGGGGGTTCCAGTACACCTTGGGGAGGGGCAAGTGTGTCTTGGGGATTATTTAGGGGTTCTTGGGGAGACTCACTGGGACTGGGATGGGTCCAGTGTTTCTATATGAAGTTTAAGGGTTCTGCTAGAGGGGTTTAGTCCTTGGGTCTTAGTCCTTTCCACTAATACGGGTTCTCAGAGCGGTTGTGAGTGTCACTTGAGAGGGTTTCAGGGTTCTTTTAGAGTCCCTTTAGGGTCCCTTTAGGGTTCCTTTAGGGTTCCTTTAGGGTTCTAGGATATGTCCCGTTTTAGGGGGTCAGGAAGCTCCAAAGGTCTTTATGGGGGTTTGGGTTATTTAAGAAGAAGTTCCAGGAGATCCTGAGGCAGCTACAGACATGGCTTCATCATTCACATGTTATAATAATAATAATGATTCATTTTATTTAAAGGCTCCTTTCAAACAACAGCACATCAAACATAAATCAGGTGACATTTAATACGAAGCGCTTTAATACAATAAATAAACAAGAATGTGATAAAGAGACCCTTAAAAGGTTTTATGGGTCCATGAAGAGATTCTGGGGTCCAGAGGTGTTTAAAGAGGTTCTGGGGGGTAAAGGTTTTCTTTTAGGGGGTTTGAGGATGTCTAGTTCTCAGTGTTACTGGGAGCATTTAAAGCAGTGGTCAGGTCACCAAACAGTGGCCAGAGGACCAAACCCGGCCCTCCAGCAAACATCTGTGGTCCTGCTGATAAAAGCGGTTTGTTTTTTAATAGTTTGCATCAAAACTATAACATGATACATAATTTAGTATCTGCTGTATTTAATGATATTATTAAAAGTCTTAAATAAATAAAGTCTGTGATCATGTTCTTATATTTAATACTGAAACCACTTCAGCTCGTTCTGACCTCGGCTGATGAGGTCATGCTGGAGCTGAAATATAACGAGAAGAACATTAAATAATCAACTTCATTTACATAAAACAAGTAGACTAACCTATTAATTTAAACAGTTTTAACCTTCCTGTCGTCCTCCCGGGTCAAAGTGACCCGTCTGTTTTGACTGTTCCTTCCTTCCTTCCTTCCTTCCTGCCATCTGTGCTTCCTCTCTCCTTCTTTCTTTCCTTCTTCTCTCTTTCTTCCCTTCCTCCATCTCACTTTCTTCCTTCCTTACTTCTTTCCTCCTACCTTCTTTCCTCCCTTACTTCTTTCCTTTCCTCCCTTCCTTCCTTCCGTCCTCCATCCCCCTTTCTTCCTTCTGTCATTCCTTCCTTTCTCTCTCCTTCCTTCCTCCTTCCCTCCCTCCCTCCCTGCCTTCTTTCCTTTCCTCCCTTCCTCCCTTCCTTCCTTGACTTGAACACAACAGGAGGGTTAATTAAACTATTTAGACAGTTTTTGTGTCTCATAAACAGAAATATGGACCCAGTTTAAAGTCTCTGAGGGGGCTCGTGGCTCCTTTACAGGGTTGCAGCAGCTTTTAAGGTGGTTCAGGATGATTCAGGTCTCTGGGGGGTCGGGAGTCAACCAGCAGACTTTAAACATAAACAGTAGGTTGTAGGTTTACGAGGACTCTGCGGTGGATCCGGGTGACTTTGATAAAAACATTATGTAATCAAACGTGTCTAATGTGTCTGAAGGTTCTGCAGCGTGAAAAGATAAACTCATCTTTCTGACCACAAACGAGTTTCTCTGAGAGCGACGCGTGAAAACAGAGCTGCTGTTAAACTGGATCAGATCAGACGCTGCTTCACACTAACGGACACGACAGGAAACATACGGGTCGTCCTCTGAGAGCTGTCAGTCAGGATACCAGCATGACGAGCCCCTGCTACACACACACAGAGACACAACCACACACACACACAACCACACACACAACCATACACACACACACACAGAGAGAGACACACACACACACACACACACACACACACAGAGACACACACACACACACACACAGACACACACACACACACACACAGAGACACACACACAGAGAGAGAGACACACAGACAGACAGACACACACACAGACAGACAGACACACACACACAGACAGACACACACACACAACCACAGACACACACACACACACACACACACACACACACACACACACACACACACACACAGACACACACACACACACACACACAGACACACACACACACACACACACACACACACACACACACACACACAGACACACACACACAGCACTTTCACCTACATTAATTTGTCTGGAGACAAACTTCAAATCAGATTTTCACCCTAAAATTAATTAATTTACTTTTTATCTCCAAACTGGAGGCGAGTCCCCACAATGTCTTAAAAAAATGTATGTCCCCACAACATGAGTTATACAAGAACACACACACAGACGATAAACATCCGTCTCATCGTCGTTCACGTTCTTAAATTCTTAAATGTTGTTTTCAAGCAGTTTCAGCTTGTTTCTGTCTAAGGGTCAGTGAAGTTTAGTGTCTCCATGAGGTCTAGTTTAAATTTAAAGGGTTAAAATGTGAAAATAAACATATGAATAACTTCACACATTCTTTTTTTGTGGACCCAGCATCAAATTTCTGCTTTTAATCCATTTAGAGAGAATATATTAGAGGATTATGGTAAAAATGTCTAAGTGGTGTAACCATAAAAACTTTGTACCAAATAATTCAACTTGCTTTGCTTTAATATTTATCTTTCTTTTGTGGTTACACCATTTGACTTTTTTTAATATATTGATTATATTGAACTGGGCGTAACCTCCATGATGTCTTGCTGCGGAGTTCAGTCTGAATTTAAGTTTTAAGGAATTAATCAGTTTCAGTTTCTTCAAAAACACATCTGTAAAAACCTGAAAGACGCTAAAGTTTAATAGTGTGTGTGTGTGTGTGTGTGTGTGTGTGTGTGTGTGTATGTGTGTGTATGTGTGTGTGTGTGTGTGTGTGTGTGTGTGTGTGTGTGTGTGTGTGTGTGTGTGACGTTATGCAAATGTGGGGCATCCAGCCGTCGGCCGGCGGTTAGCGTGACGTTTCTCTGAACGCGTGTCTGAACTGAACCTGACGAGTCTCAACAAACACAGATATGAAAGTTCACTCATGAAACTACGACTTCATTCAGACTCAACTTATTATTATAGGAGGAATAAAGTGAAGAAAATGTTTTTATCATGAAACATTTAAGAGTTAGATAAAAACACATCAAATATAAAAATGAATGTTACTAGTTGGTTGCCTCCAGTTTTTAAACCGGTTGCTATGGTTACCGAGGTGACGTTAATACAACCATAATAATCTGCCTCATGAAGATAAAAAGACTAAAAACTTTTACATTTTCAAAGTTGTTTTTTCAAGTTAAGATCAAAAATTTGATTTGATAGAAACTTTTAAAAGACTCGTTTTGGGGATTTCCCTTCAAACTGGTTGCTATGGTTACTGATGTGTTGACGATGATGATGATGATGATGATGATGAGCTCAGACACACAGACGAGTGTTTTTATAGAAAAGACAAAACATTATTTTATATTAGAGATGATTTGAGTCTGAAGAGGAAACAGTTTATATTACTGAATAAAGTCTCACAGTTTTATCAAAATGTTTTAAATCAAGATGCAGAAACTAATTAAACAATCTTATAAAATAACATTTATTAAAGTCGATCACAGACAGAAATGTTTGATTAAACATGAAGACATGGGTCATAATAACCCTGTGATGTAATATATGCATGTATCTGAGAAAAAAGATGATATATAAAAAGACATTTAAATACAATACAAAAGTCTTGAATTGGAAATAATGTAAAAATATAATAAAACAGATAAAAACAGGAGAATTAATAAAGTTAGAAAGCAATGTGAGATATTAACCCTGAGAGCTGGAGCTGAGATCTTCTGGTAAAGATTAATGAACGACTCTGTTCTTCTGTTGTTTTGAGTTTGACAGAAACTGAAAGAAGGATGAAAAGTTTTTATGGTGCAAGACAAGCTGAGACAAGACACACACACACACACACACACACACACACACACACACACACACACACACACACACACACACACACTGAAAGATGTAATCAGGTCGTTATGGCAGTTATGGTGGTAACCACGGTAATAATAATAATAACTGTCCCTGCTACACCTGGACGATGAGCTGCTGTCACATGATTGACTCAAAACTCATCATCACTAAATATGAATATTATCAATATAACATTTCTCATTTTTATTTATTTATTTGGAGATGTGCTTCGTTCCTGGTTGGTGACCTACAGAGATCATCAGTTATTTAAAGTCTCTGATCAGCTTCTATTGAGCTTCATCAGTGTGAGTTATTATAGTAACCATAGCAACCATAGTAACTATAGCAGTGTGAGTTATTATAGTAACCATAGTAACTATAGCAGTGTGAGTTAGTCATATCAGTGATATCTGACACATTTACAGTGTTTCTAGCTTCATATCTCCTCTTAGTGTTTCCTGTGTCTCTGTGGTGTAGTATATTTAGTATATATAGATAGGTATAGTGTATATATAGTATATATATGTTTCTCTGTGGTGGAAGTATAGTAACAAAAAGACTTTGCTACTAAAAACACTGTAACGCTGAAACATAGAAGATGAAGATTTGACTCATTTACTCTCCTCCTTCCTTCCTTTCCTTCCTTCCCTCCTTCCTTCCTTTGACTCATTCAGACTCTGAAGCTTCATTTTAGCTTCACATCAACTTTTAAATCCATGTTTCCACAGAAGGAGGACTGTGGGTTTAGTCCTCCATCACTTCCTGTAAACATGATGAAGGATCTAATGCTCAGTATGAACAGGAGGAATCATTACACACACACACACACACACACACACACACACACACACACACACACACACACACACACACACACACACACATACCACCCATGTCTGGGATGCAAATCCTGTGGTTAAATAATAATTACTGTCATGATCTGACATCTTAGTGAGTGTGTGTGTGTGTGTGTGTCTCTCTCTGTGTGTGTGTGTGTGTGTGTGTGTGTGTGTGTGTGTGTGTGTGTGTGTGTGTAAACAGACGGCACACTTACAGTCCTCGTCTTCGTGTTGTGTAATAAACAGTTTGATGAAAACTATCAGATCCTGATACGACTGATAATCCAGTCAGTCAGCACCGTGTGTGTGTGTGTGTGTGTGTGTGTGTGTGTGTGTGTGTGTGTGTGTGTGTGTGTGTGTGTGTGTGTGTGTGTCTCATAAACTTGAACACAGACTATAAACTTTGCTGGAAGAAAAACGTTTGACTGAAACCTGTTTGACTGATTTTCCAGCAGGCAGTGAACTCATCATCATCTTTTAATAAATTAAACGTTATCAGAAGTTAATGTCTCTACAGTCAACTTATACAATATACAGCTGTAATACTATTTCTAATGCAGGTTATATTTATACAGTAAATACTACACTAACAGTTCATCACACTGAATTAAAACTCATTTACAAGTAAAATATAACTTCAAGTATCATCATGTTAAATGTCCTCACAGTGTTATATTTAGTTTATATACAGTATAATATGATATTTATTATAGTGTATAAACAGATATATAGTATAAATACTATTACAGTGTTTTCCTGTTAACTGTTATTATGTAGATATAAAATATTACACATTATAATAAAGAGGTGATTCTTCATTGTTTCCTTTAAAAACATGAAATTAAAGATGTTCAGTAAGACCTAATGACACACTCACATTCACATAGAGACACACACACACACACACACACACACTCACACACACTCACACAGAGACACACACACTCACACTTCAGTGTTTATTGTGACAATACAGATCATCAGTTCAGCTCTGTGATGACAGACATTCATGACGTGAAATATAAACAAACGGCACACTTACTCTGCTTTGAGCTCATCCATAAATCACTCACACACACACAGATACACACACAGAGACACACACACACACACACACACACACTCACACACACACACTCTTCATGTTGTGTAGTAAACAGACTCTATCAGATGTCTTTCAGCAGCATTGATCAGCTGATTGATGGTATCAGTCAGAGTGTGCCGTCTGTTTACGGCCACATACACATGAATGGACGACGTGATGAATAAACACACAGCAAGGAGACACACACACACACACACACACACACACACACACACACACACACACACACACACACACACACACACACACACACACACACCTACACACACACACACACACACACACACAGTCATGTTTCCAACACTTTAGAGGACGTCACATTAACCTACACCTACATTCATTTTACTCTGATATTAACATAAAACCTAAAACCTGTGTGTAACTGTGTATCTCAGTGTATTTTGGAGACCTCATGCTGGAAAACACTTTTCTATTAAACACTGGTTTATATGAATGAATAACTAGTTATTCATTATAAACTTAAATGTTTATACTCCAAAACCTTCTCGATTTACTTTTCAAAGAAACATATAAAACATATTACATCTGGACCAGGTTAACGGGGGATCCCGAGGCGTTCCCAGGCCAGCCGAGAGACATAGTCTCTCCAGCGTGTCCTGGGTCTCCTACCGGTGGGACGGGCCCTGAACACCTCACCAGGGAGGCGTCCGGGAGGCATCCTGACTAGATGCCCGAGCCTCCTCATCTGGCTCCTCTCGACGCGGAGGAGCAGCGTCTACTCCGAGCTCCCTCAGGATAACTGAGCTTCTCACCCTATCTCTAAGGGAGAGCCCAGCCAGCCTACGGAGGAAGCTCATTTCGGCCGCTTGTACCCGCGATCTTGTTCTTTGGGTCACGACCCAAAGCTCATGACCAGAGGTGAGGGTAGGAACCAAGATCAACTGGTAAATCCAGAGCTTTGCCTTTCGGCTCAGCTCTCTCTTCACCACGACGGATCTGTGCAGAGTTGGAGGTCACGGTCTGATGAAGCCAACAGGACCACATCATCCGCAAAAAGCAGTGACCCAATCTTGAGGTCACCAAACCGGACCCCCTCCACACCCTGGCTGCGCCTAGAAATCCTGTCCATAAAGATTATGAACAGGACCTGTGACAAAGGGCAGCCCTGGCGGAGTCCAACCCTCACTGGAAACAAGTCCCACTTATTACCGGCAATGCGGACCAAGCTCTGACACCGGTCATACAGGGAACGGACGGCCCGTATCAGGGGGTCCGATACCACGTACTCCCGGAGAACCCCCCACAGGACTCCCCGAGGGACACGGTCGAATGCCTTCTCCAGGTCCACAAAACACATGTGGACTGGTTGGGCCTCATGCACCCTCAAGGATCCTGCAGAGGGTGTAGAGCTGGTCCACAGTTCCACGGCCTGGACGAAAACCACACTGCTCCTCCTGAATCCGAGGTTCGACTATCCGACGGACCCTCCTCTCCAGCACCCCCGAATAGACCTTACCAGGGAGGCTGAGGAGTGTGATCCCCCTATAGTTGGTCCCCCTTCTTAAAAAGAGGGTCCACCACCCCAGTCTGCCAATCCAGAGGCACTGCCCCCGATGTCCACGCGATGCTGCAGAGTCGTGTCAACCATGACAGCCCCACAACATCCAGGGCCTTGAGGAACTCAAAGCGGATCTCGTCCACCCCCGGGGCCCTGCCACCGAGGACCTCAGCCCCAGAGATAGGAGAGCCCACACCCAGGTCCCCAGGACTACTGCTGTCCTGGGTCTGAAATACTTCTGATCATCACTGAATCATTTCTCTGATCAACATACAGCAGTAACGGGTCATCATTATCTGCAGACACAGCTGGAACACGCAGCTGTTTATAGTTCACAGTCATGTGACATGTGGACGCTCACATTGTCTTTATAGTTCTAGTTATTGTTCTTAGTGTGAAACCTTTTACATCCCATAATCATCCAGATCATCATCTCTGTAAATGAAAACGAATTATACATTTACTGTAGTACAGTTTGAGGTACTAGTACTTTACTGTAGTACAGTTTGAGGTACTTTTACTTGTAATAAAGTATTTTAGAAGAACTCAAACTGAATGTCTAACATGATAAGAGTTTATTATCCACATTAAAACTGCATCTGTAACTGTAACTGGTAAAACTGATGATTTTGGAGTCAGTAATCTCTGGTACATACAGAACATTTCGTCATTAGACTGTTAAAAGATAATCAGACTGTGATTCAGATTCAGATTCACCTGAAGATACAGGAGGAGGTGTCACTGTGATGTCATCATTACATCATCATTACATCATCATTACATCATTATTATATTATATGCAGGTGTGAAGTGTTTCTGTTGGAGACTCCCATCCAGAGCAGATTCAGTGATCGGCTCCTTCATGTCTCAGTTTAACCCTTTGTTTAGCTGATGGTGTGTTTGCTGGTGTTGTATTTCTGTGGGAAATCAGAGCGCTGACTCAGTTAGGACACATTTCTGCTGAGTCGCTGAAATTAAACCGACTCGACTCAGCAGCTGTTTGTTTGTTTGTTTGCTGACGTGGCGTCTCTGCGGCCGTGGGAACCAAGAGTTTTATCTGAGTAGAAAACTGAGTCAGATTTAGAAAGATCTTCTGGTTTTTTGTTAAAATGCTTCATGATTATTTTCTAGTTTTTCAGTTTGTTCAAATCTCATTCATGTTTTTTGTGAGATGAAGTTTATTAGTTCTTTACTTATGATAATGATTTAATGTAGATAGTTTTTTGTTCACTGTGTGAATAAATCAATGAATAAATAAAAATAAAAACATTTGATTCAGTTTCAGAAATCTCTTTTTTTAATTCAAACACATTCGGCTCATATTTACACTTTAAAAACATTCACACACATTTTTAACGTTAATAAAATATTTAAAAAAGATAAATACAAACATTTAACAGCTGATTTAAAACAAACGTCACTGAAGCAGCAGAACGTCAGAGAAACCTCCACATGGAGCCGGCTGCAGCTCTGTGTACAGGGGGGAGGAGAAGGGAGGAGGAGGAGGAGGAGGGGAGTGAGAGGAGGAGACGAGAGGAGGAGGAGGAGGGGAGGAGTGAGAGGAGGAGAACAGGGGAGGAGAACAGGAGGAGTGATGGAGGGAGGAGGTGTAGAGAGGAGGAGGAGGAGAAGAGGAGGAGTGATGGAGGGAGGAGGTGTGGAGAGGAGTAGGAGAAGAGGAGGAGTGATGGAGGGAGGAGGTGTAGAGAGGAGAGGAGCTGCAGGTTTCCCACTGAGGCACCACAGCACTGGGACAGTATGAATAAAACTCTGCAGGAGGAGGAAGAGGAGGAGAGGAGGCGTCTGGTACATGCATGTACAGCGAGCCGGCATGAGGAGGAAGAGCAGGAGGCGCAGGAGGAGCAGGAGGAGCAGGAGAGGAGAAGAGGAGGGAGTCCTGCAGGTGACACAGGAAGCTGGTGAGACCGGGGACAATGTCTGACAGAGAGGAGAGATCAGAGACACTGCTGGGCTCTGAGGATGATGAGGAGGAGTCAGCTGATGATGAAGAGGAGGAGGGAGAGTCAGCTGATGATGAAGAGGAGGAGGAGTCAGTTGATGATGAGGAGGGAGAGTCAGCTGATGATGAAGAGGAGGAGGGAGAGTCAGGTGAGGAAGACGAGGAGGAGATGGAAGACTTCTTTCCAGCAGTCACATGATCTGTCTTCCTCTTCCTCTTGCGGCGGAAGTTTCCGTTGTCGAACATTTTCTCACAGTTTGGATCCAAAGTCCAGTAATTCCCCTTACCTGAGGAAGAGGAGGAGGAGGAGGAGGGGGAGGAGGAGGAGGAGGAGGAGGAGGAGGAAGAGGAGGAAGAGGAGGAGGAAGAGGAGGAGGAGGAAGAGGAGGAAGAAGGTTAGACACAGAACCAACAGCAAAAACTGAACTTCAGCTTCAATTCCTCGACTGACTTTAAAGCAGCAGTATAAACTTTGTGTGAGTGTGTGTGTGTGTGTGTGTGTGTGTGTGTGTGTATTAGTGTGTGTGTGTGTGTGTGTGTGTGTGTGTGTGTATTAGTGTGTGTGTGTGTGTGTGTGTGTGTGTGTGTGTATTAGTGTGTGTGTGTAACTCACCAGGGTCCTGAGGGTCTCTGGGTATCTTGGTGAAGCAGTCATTGAGTGACAGGTTGTGTCTGATGGAGTTCTGCCAGCCGGCCTTGTTCTGGCTGTAGAAGGGGAAGTTCTGTGACACGTAGCCGTAGATCTGACTGAGGGTCAGCCGCTGCTGGGGGGCGCTCTGGATCGCCATGGCGATGAGGGCGGAGTAGGAGTAGGGGGGGCGCACCATCCGCATCATGTCATCCGGGGAGGAGAAGGAGAACCAGGGAGCCGCGGGGAGCAGGGGCGTCTGCAGGCCGTAGAGCTGAGGGAGGAAGGCTGGGGGGGGCCCGCTGTGGGGGGGCCACCACGAGGAGGAGGATGATGATGATGATGAAGGCTCAGGAGGAGGAGGAGGGCTGTACAGGCTGAAGTCTGAAGGATCCAAACCCAGAGAGAGGAGCTCCTGCTGGGGGGGGCACAGACTCTGCTCTGGGACGAAGGACATGCTGCTGCTGTGTGTCTGCACCTGTCTGCTCTCTACACCTGCTCACACTCACCTGTCTTATAGCCTCAAGCCCCGCCCACCTGCCAGCTGATTGGCTGCTGCATGCTGAGGGGAGGGGGGAGGGGAGGGAGGAGGGGGGGTGTGATTTGAATAAGAGCTACTTGAATTGTTCCCTGAAGCAGAAAAGAGCCTGAAGGCTTTAATGCTGAGGTATGTACAGACACACACACACACACACACACACACACACACACACACACACACACACACACACACACACACACACACACACTAACACACACTAACACACACACACACACACACACACACACACACATGCACACACACATATACACACACACATATCCACACACACACATACAGTTTGAGTCTCTGGTTATAAAAACAGATAAAATATAAATAATAATTAAAGCTGCAGCGATGAACGCCCCCCCCCCCCCCCCCATACATGTCAGTTTACAGATAGACCCGGGCTTCCACTGGTCAGCGCTCGGGCCTAATTAATATTATTATGTATTATTGTATCTGTAAACTGACATGCATGGGGGGGGCGGCCCGTTCATCGCTGCAGT